>NC_057814.1:237141618-237441618 GCF_018294505.1 Triticum aestivum | reverse complement strand
CAGCCAGAACAGAAGGTACTTTACAGTTTGAGGCACTTAGACTTGGACTTAGTGAATTTTTTAGCTATCCAGAGAGCAACAGCAGCTAGGCGCCACATGGTAGATTGCAGCGTCCAAGTACTTCACGACACATAGTAGTTCATAACACATACTACTTCACGACACATGGTAGTTCGTACAACCAAATCAAGGAGGACACATAGTAGTTCACCGCACATAGTAGTTCTTACAACCAAATCAAGGAGGACACATAGTAGTTCACCGCACATAGTAGTTCTTACAACCAAATCGAGGAGGAGACATAGTAGTTCACGGCACACAGTAGTTCACAACCAAATCGAAGAGGAGACATAGTAGTTCACAAGCAAATCGAAGAGGAGACATAGCTCTATTGCGTAGAGGAAGGCCCCTTTCCCTTCTTCTTCTTCCTCTCTTCTTCCTCTTCCTCCTCCCTTTTTCTTATGAGGTGAGCCTCCTTAACCACCCTCTCCATGAATATCTGCTTGTCCCTCTCTTCTTTTTCAGCTACAATTGCCCAAAGCTTCATGGTTCTTTCTTCAAAATCTTGTTGACGCTTCTTCTGTGCCTCCTCAACTTGCCTCATCAACGCTTGCTCCCTAGCGCGCATCGCATTTGCCGCACTCTGTTTTCGCTTCCTCTCCTTCTCAAGCTCCTCTTCCTTCTTCTTCTTTAGCTTGACTGCATCCTCCTCTCTAAGCTTCTTCGCCGCCTTCTCCCACCATCCGGCCATCTCATCTTCGCCATCCTCCTTCATCGTTGGTTTGTTGGGTTGGGAAGCCGCCATACCTACAATGAGTGGAACATAATGGTTAGTAAGGACAATAAGAACAAATGGAAGCAAATATGAAAAAGAAGAACATATGGAAAAACAAGAACATATGATACATTATAGTTAGTGAGGAACATACGGAAACGGTCCATCTAGGTATCCAAACATTCCTCTATAACGAACTTGCGCTTGTCCATCACCACGGCCAAGTCCACCACCAAGGCCAAGACCATCACCAAGGCCGAGACCATCACCACGGCCATTACCACCACGTCGAGCTCTTCCACCACCACGGCTGAGACCACCACCACCACCTCTACCACCACCACGGCCTCTTGTAAGTCCAAGTTGCCGACTTCTTGGTTGGCTAGGCACTTGTTGGCTACCACTTGGTTGCCTTGGCACTTGTTGGCTACCACTAGGTTGGCTAACACTTGGTTGGCTAGGCACTTGTTGGGTACCACTTGGTTGCCTTGGCACTTGTTGGCTACCACTAGGTTGGCTACCACTAGGTTGGCTACCACTTGGTTGGCTTCCCACTTGTTGGCTACCACTTGGTTGGCTACCACTAGGTTGGCGACCACTAGGTTGGCTACCACTTGGTTGGCTCCCTTGTGTAGCTCCATGTTGGCTTGTGCTTGCATCATTTTTCTTGGACCTTTTCCTTGGTTTCGTACATTTTCTTTTGTTGTGGCCATGACCCTTGCACTCCCCACAACGGGAGCTCTCACGAGGCTCTTGGAATTGGTCGTTGCCCGCTTCGCGGCGCCCACCATGGCCCCATCCGTCCATGTCGCCTCTAAGACGCTTTGTCTTACGTCTACCCCGTTTAACAACCTTCAACTCCGGATCCGGCCATAGTTGAACTCCATGATACTCCGGCCATTGTGATTGGTCAAAGTATGGGTGAAAGCGGGGAGCCCATATTTTCTTGACCGTCATGATTGAGAACTGGGACTCCCTCACGGTGCGTGGGTGATTGATGTCCACATTCCTAACGCGGCCGGCGGCATACAAATGTGAGCATGGGAGATGAAGCAACAATGGCCTCCCGCAAGTGCAATCACATTGTGTTAACGACACCTTGAAAGCCCGACCTCCATGTTGCCGGCCATCGTTTGTGGTTCCTCCTGGCTCTTTCACTTCGTACTTCCACTCCTCATTGTCATATAATATAGCTTCTTCTGAGTCCGCCTTCCGTGATTGAAATAGCAACCATTCATCAACTTTGGGTGGGAACTTGTACTTGTACTTCCGTGGGTTCTCACCCGCTATCTGTGCATCGGTTTCCATCGAGTACTTTACAAAGTACGCATTCATCTTGTCAAATGTGTATTGAACTATTGCCGTCACGGGTAATCCACGTGCACCTTTGAGCACCCTATTGAAGCATTCGGCCATATTGCTTGTCATTTGACCGTATCTCCGGCCATCTTCATCAAAAGCACGTGCCCACTTGTTCCGGTATTGAATGTGCCTATTGAGAAAGTCTTGACCCCCGGGATCAAGTTTTTTGTGTGCGAGCAATTTGTTGTACAAAGTGGCGAAGCGCTTATCGGAGAAAGCGAGACAACAATCTTGAAGATCATCGGCCAACTCCTTAAGGCCACATGCCCTATAGAAGTTCGAACAAAAGTGCCTCATGCACCATCGATGGTGCAACGGAGCATGCCCGGGAATGTCAATCTCCACGGCGTTAAGAATTCCTTGATTCCGATCCGATATGACACAAATTTCCCTTTGAGCGGGTAACACCTTCGTCCTCAAAAGATGCAGAAACCACTCCCAGTTGTCATTGTTTTCCACCTCAACCAAAGCAAATGCCAATGGCAACACCCGGTTATTGGCATCACTTGCTATCGCAACCAACAAGGTGCCCTTGTATTGTCCGGTCAAGAACGTGCCATCAATTGCGATGACCGGCCTACAATGTTCGAAAGCCCTCACACATTGCTCGAACGCCCAAAAAGCACGGCCAAATACTCTGACTTTCCTTCCTTCATGAACCGTTGTTTGGTGCCCATGAGGCTCGACCACATGAACCATGCCCGGGTTTGTCGCGGCCATGGCTAACAACAACCTAGGGATTCGGTTGTATGCTTCCTCCCATGTACCATACAACATCTTAAATGCGGCTTGCTTCGCCTTCCATGCCTTGCCGTATTTCACCTGGTAATGAAAGATGGCTTTCACAAGGTCAATGACATGTTGGACGCTCATTGTTGGAAGTGTGGATATTGAGTTCGAGAGCCTGTAAGCGATGAACTCGGACGTGAGTTGTTTGTGGTCTTGGGACACAATCTTGCCATCCACCCTTTTGCCTTGGCACATGTGAGTTGGCACACAACTCACTACATGCCAAGTAGGACCTCCTTTCCATGGTCTTGCACGCACAATCCACGGACAACCGCCACGGCGTCTTGCCACTCCTTGTTGGACCTCCTTTCCACGACCTCTACCACCACCACGGCCTCTTTTAAGTCCAAGTTGGACCTCCTTTTCATCTTCACATGCACATGCAACCGTGTAGCGCACATTGACGTCCGAGTGCACCACCTTGTGTGGACGATAATGCGTAACCGAGTAGTTGTCGAGCCACATCTTCAAATCCAACAAGCTGTCGAACTTAGAACCTTTAGCAATCCGGTTCTGGTCGTCTACCAAATCACGGTGAGAGCTTGGCCTAACCCCAAGAGCTACACATTGGCCACCATCTACCACGGCTTCATCCGCGAGACTAACATCCTTGAACAATGTAGTCCGATGATCCCGACCAAATACCTTCTCGAAAGCTTCGGCCTCCTTCACCGTGAACCCCTCCGCATCAACTTGTTCATCGGGACCATCGTCATCCGAGTCCGATGCATATGCACGGGAAAAAGGGATGGAATGGTCCATTGTCTCTTGCAAATGATATTTGTCGAGATCACCCACATTGTTGTCATGGAGATCAACTTCATTGTCATCGTCCGCATACTCATCGTTGTCCTCTTGCAAAGATTCATCTTGGTTGTTTCTACACGGGCTCAATGTTGGCCTCACTTCTTGGGTCAAAAGAGGTTCAACAATTTCATCTTGCTTCAAGGGTGGGGGGCTACTAGCAACCAAAGGGGAGGGGTTCCGGTTCAAGTCCAAATGCAAACTTGACTCAACCTTCTTCGTTGCAAATAACTCAAGAGCCTTGTCTAGTGATTCGGCCACCGTCTCCTTGTATGCAACCCAACGTTGCTCCGAGTTTACACGCATTGTCTTCCAACGGATGTGCATTCCAAAACCAACATTATGCCTTCCCTCCAACTCAATGATATCACTAGGGTCCGTCCAATTCAAATCTTTCCTAACTTGTTGCAAGAGCTCCGCATAGCTAGGACTACTATCAAACACAATGTCAAGCTCATCCGGGTCCGGTTCTTTATTGCCTTTCAAAAAGGCGTCTTTGTCCCCATGATGAACAAACACACATGTTCTTCCCATCCCTATAAGCAATGAACACAAGGTAACATTGCTTCCATGAGTACTAATCCATGGATTAACACCGAATACAAACCCTAATATATATATGAAACAACAACCCTAACCCTAACCATAACCCTAACCCTAAACCTAACCCTAACCATAACCCTAGCCCTAAACCTAAACCTAGCACCAACATAAGAACACCCATAAGAATAACCCTAGCATACTAACAAAACCTAATCATAGAAATTGGCAAACAAACATCTCACATCTCCGTGCAAATATCTAGATCCAAACTAAACTAGGGTTTCCCCAAACTACCAACAAATGAGCAATGGGAGAACTTTACTTCGATCAAAACAAGGGGATCGGAGATTATTACCTTGAGGGAGGGTTTGACTTCGAAATCCACGGACAAATTCTTCAAATTTGCAAGATTTGGAAGAAGATTTGAGAGGGGGAGAGTGGGAGAGGGGGCAAAGCTCGGGGAGGGGGGAGAGTGAGAGAGTGTGTGGTGGGGGGGGGGTGGGGGAGGGGAGGGGGCCAGCCAAGTGGCTGGATAAGTCACAGTGCAGCGCCTAGCGGCTAGGCGCTGCACATTACAGGTGCAGCGCCTAGCTCGGAGGCGTTGCACTGCTGGGTGCGGGCCCGTGGGCTGCCACGGCGGACACTGGTGCGACGCCCCGGAGCTAGGCGCTGCACCGTAGGGTGTGGCGCCGGCGTGGCGGGCGCTACACAAAAGGGTTAGGGGTGTGAAATAGTTTCGGAACCAGTTCATTCTGTGATTTGATTTCGATTATAGGTTAAATTTGTCAAATTTGCCTGCGTGGACGCCATGCATCGCCGCTACGACGATTAGGCTCCTTGACACGGCATCATCGCCGCGCTTTATCTTAATCACACGAAGAGGACACGTGTGGGCGCTCTCCTGCAAACCCTGCGCCCGCCCGCCCGGTTTCAGACGTCGTCGTCAAACGCGACAGGGCAGGAAAGGAATGGCGACCCCACCAGAACGAGAGGTCAGCATCGCGCGTGGCCCAGGGATGGCCCACATCGTCTTCCTCCGCGCGGCAGCCGCCGACCTCACCGCCGGCAAGCCGTCGCTCGCGGGCGTGCCGTCCTCCGCGCCGCTCTCCGCGGCCGCCGCGGCCATCCCGTCGTCGCCGGAGGCCGCCGTGGCCGTCTGGCGCGACGGCGCCTCCCCGTTGGCGCCCCTCGCCGCCACCGTCGTCGGGCTGCTCAGCTCGCTCGACGTCGTCGCCTTCGTAGCCTCCCATGCCAGAGGAGGAGGCGCCGAGGCGGACGCAATGAGAACTCCGGTCGGCGACGTGGTGCCGCGGGAGCCGGCGCTGGTCCGCGAGGTCGAGCCCGACGCCAGGTTGATAGAGATAATGGACCTGATGAAGCAGGGGGCGAGGCGAGTCCTCGTCCGCAAGAACTTCACGGAAGGATGCCCCATCAACAAGCAGCCCTTCGCGCCCTTCTACAAGGCCGTGCCCAAGATCACCGGCACGCCGCGCGCCGCCGCGACCCAGACGGTCAGCCGGTCGTGGTCGTCGACGTTCGGCTGCGACAAGTACTGCTGCTTGACGCGGGAGGACATCGTCCGCTTCCTCATCAACTGCCTGGGCGCCCTCGCGCCGATCCCGCTTCAGTCCATCTCCTCCCTCGGAGCCATCAGCCGCGGCTACTGCCACGTCGACGCCTCCTCGCCGGCCATGGAGGTCGTCTGGAAGATACCCTCCGACCCGCGCGCGGTGGCCGTCGTGCGGACGAACAGCGACGGGTCGCATGTGATTCTCGGGGAGATATCCGCTCACAAACTGTGGAAGCGCGACCATGTGGCCGCTGCGGACGCGATGGCGAGGCTCTCGGCGCTGCACTTCGCCACCGGCATTGACGAGAATGGGGCGGCGCCGGCTGCTGCTAATGGCGTCGGTGCCGGCGCACGACGGGGTGAGGTGGAGAATGATATCGTGCCTTCTCCAAGGTCTATGAGATTCAGCAGCAGGAGAATCGGGTTCTCGGCGTGCCTTGCCAGCCAAATGGTCCCGAGTCACCGGGAGAACACGGTGCTCACCTGCAAGACCACGAGCTCTCTCGCTGCCGTCATGGCGCAGATGCTGGCGCACAGGGCCACGCACCTCTGGGTCGTCCAAGGCGGCGACACGGAGGAAGCCATCTTGGTTGGCATGGTTGGCTACATGGACATCTTCAACGCAGTCACCAGCGGTGTTCTTGTTCTTCCGGCTTGATCACGGGCAAATTTTGCAAAAGGAATCCACTGCTTTCTTGATTGATTTCTGTTAAGTTCGAGGAGGGAAACTTAGAGCAAAACAGGTAGGAGCAGAGCTGTGTTGGCACTGAGTAGGAACTCAAAACTCAAGCACTATTGGCTGGTGAGAGCAGTGGCGAATCCACCAGGGAGGCTTCGATAGGCTCGAGCCTACCCTCCAGATTCGCTAAATTTATTTTTACTACTAGGCTTCAGCATATTTGTTAGGCCCAGCAGAAAAACTGACGCAGCCAGCCCATCTAAGGAAATTCGGTGACTAACCGCTCACGAGGCCATGAGCAGGTCGCCACCAGCAGGCCAGGACCAGGCGGTCCGGTCGACCGGCACAGGTTGTTTTATTACGTAGCTAAAGAAAAAGCTCTGCCTAATTTCTGCGGTTCTGTCTAATTTCTTACTCCCTCCGTTCCTAAATATAAGTCATTCTACAGATTTTGAATATGAACTATATACGGATGAATATAGACGTATTTTAGACTGTAAAATTGCTCATTTTCCTCCGTATGTAGTCCATATTTTAGAATCTCTATAAAAGACTTATATTTAGAAACGGAGGGAGTAGTTCAGTAGCCATCACCTTACAGCTCAGTTGCCATTTATAGTCAACAGATTCAAAGTTTCAGCTTATTTTGACGAATAGATTTGAAGATAATGGCTATTATAGTCAACAGATCAAAATTTGGTTCAAAATTTTATATTTTAAAAAAAATACAGAAAAATTCTAGCAAATATTACATGTTTCTAGAGTAATTTGGGAAAGTTTGAGCTTATTTGGATGAGTGGATTTGAAGATAATGGCTGTCTCGCTAAACAAATCCAATTTTTTTAATTTGTTATTTTTCAAAAAATCCAAAAAAATTCTAGTAAATACTACATGTTTCCAGTAGTGATATGGGACAATTTTAGTTTATTTGCACAAAAGGATTAGTCGAAAACCAATTTTTGTTCTTCAAAAGAGTGTTCAATTTTCTTGCCGTAAACTTTGAGCCCACCCTCCATTTTCTTTCTAGATTCGCCACTGGGTGAGAGTACATTGCAATTTGCAAGTCAGGGTATGTTTGGATTGTAGCCAAAATGCACAATACCAAATTTTTACCCACGTCCAATTTTTTTGTCATTGTTTGGATGGTGGCCAGTTTTTTTGGCATGTCAATGCCTCCTCACTAGTTCAATTTCCTTGCCAATGTTCACCAACTCATAGGCCAATCTTCACTGGTTAGAGGCTAGAAGTATATTGTTTCAGGGGAGTGCCTAGAACTTATCTGAATGAAATATAAATTGGTCTCATTCATATGACGTCATCCATCTGTGCACAAAAGGTGTGGTCATTCTATATTGTCGCTACTTCTTCCTGGGCCGTTCGTTGTTTGTTGTGTTTTTATGGGCCAGTGTACAATAACGAAAGTTGTCCGTTGTTTGTTGTTGATGAATAGAAGCATGAAGCAGCTGGGCCCTTACCCTTATTTAGGGAGCGTTTTTCTGTTGTTGTTTTTAGTTTTTTTGCTCGAAAACAATAGCTCGGAGGAGCCTTTGCCTGGGCCCTGCCTTGTTTTATGCCAACATTATTAAAAAAATTCAAATGAATTGCCTAAACAAGAAAATGTTAAACAGCTCGAAAAGAAAAAAAATATGTGAAAAATTAAAAAAATATATATGTACGTAAGAATGTTTATCGCATGAAACATGTTCACCATGTATTTTTTTTAAATGTCACATATCAAAAAAGTGCACCAAGTATTTGGACAAAAATCATTGCGAATATAACTAGGGTTATATTCGTGCTTGGTACTAGCGAGCCATGTAACAATCTGAATGTTTGAGCAAAACCAATTTGATTGCACCAATTGCGTGAGTGTTGTGACAGTTGCAGTTGCGACACCCTCCCTCTGACTAAGCGAGTGAGAGCTCATGGGCCGATCCATGTGTGTGTTATAGCAGCAATTCCATGGTTTTAGCGTGGATAGGACATCTCAAGAGGCTCAAACGACCACCACCAACTGGCACCGAGACCGACATGTGTAAAGACACCACAACGACACACCAAAAAACTTCATTTTCCTCTAGGAAATATTGTCTCCAACAAAAACCCGACACGATATACAAATGAAAAAACACCTTCATAATATAGTTGATTTTTCACTCAAGGAAAAAAATTAAAAAATATATAGTAAAGAAATTTAAAAGAAACAAATGTAAACAAAAAATGATATAAGAAGAAATGTTAGTTGCACAGGCAATGTTTGCTGGGCGACTATATCAAAATAAATTATTGTGTATGATCGACGATGATACAACTATAAGCGTTCAACGGTGTGAAACTAGGATCATATATATATATATATATATATTCTAAAACATTATGTGTTTTCATGCGGGAAATACCAAAAGATAGTTTGTGTGTTCTGAGAAATAAAACACAAAAAAGGGCCAAAATAAAAAAGTGCTTGTATGCACCTACTGTCAAGGGAAATGATAGAAACCACACCTATGTGATGCTAAGATAAAAACCGTCGATAACCACCGACAACCCTCTCCCAATTAAGTTGCGGGCGCTTCATACCTCTTGCAGTTGCGCCTGAGTATGATGAGTTGCAGTTGTACGACTGAGTATGATGAGTACGGGCGTTTTCTCAAGAGGTCCCAGTTGCATGTGCCTGGGTTTTGTCAACTCTTGTCAACAACCCCCCCCCTAGTTGCGAGTCGATGGGAAACTTACAACTGAAGACCCTCAACCAAAAAAAAACACACACCCCCTAGTTGCAAGTTTCCCATCGACTCGCAACTGGGGGTCCTCAACAAACACACACCCCCCTAGTTGCGAGTCGATGCTTGACATGCAACTAGGGACCCCTTGAGAAAAAGACACACACACACCTCTAGTGCAAGTCGGTTATCGACAAGCAATTGGGGACCCTCAACACACACACACATCCCCTAGTTGTGAATTGATGGTCAACTTGCGACTGAGGGTCCTCAACAAACACACACACACACCCTAGTTGTGAGTCGATGATTGACATGCAACTGGGAACCCCTTGAGAAAAAGACACGCACACACACAAAACACACACACACACACACAAGCACGCACACATACCCCCTAGTTGCGAGTTGATGGTCAACTTGCAACTGGGGGTTCTCAACAAACACACACCTGCTAGTTGCGAGTTTGATGGTCAACATGCAACTGAGGACCCTTGACAAAAAGACACACACACACACACCTCTAGTTGTGAGTCGGTTATCAACATGCAACTAGTGACCCTCTACAAACACACACACACACACATCCTTAGTTGCGAGTCGATGAGCGGGGTGCAACTGGGGGCCACAACAAAACACACACCCTCTACAAACACACACACACACGCACATCCTTAGTTGCGACTTGATGAGCGGGTTGCAACCAGGGGCCACAACAAAAGACACACACACACACACACAAGACCCCTAGTTGTGAGTTGATGGTCAACTTGCAACTAGGGGACACGAATAAAACACACACACACACAGAGCACCCCCTAATTGCGAGTCGATGGACAACTTGCAACTGGGGGTTCTCAACAAATACACACACACCCCTAGTTGTGAGTCGATGGTTGACATTCAACTGCGGACACTTTGATAAAAATAACACACAGACACACACACACACCCCAGTTGCGAGTCGATTATCGACATGCAACTAAGGACCCCTTGACAAATAGACACACACACATCACTCCTAGTTGCAAGTCGGTTATCAACATGCAATTGGGGACCCTTGACACACACACACACACACACACATCCCCGTAGTTGCGAGTTGATGGTCAACTTGCAACTAGGGGCCACGAATAAAACACACACACACACAGACACACACGTACCCCCTAGTTGCGAGTCGATGGTCAACTTGCAACTAGGGGCCACGAATAAAACACACACACACGCACGCACACATCCCTTAGTTGCGAGTCGATGGGCAACTTGCAACTAGGGGTCCTCAACACACACACCCCCTAGTTACAAGTCGGTGGTTGAGATGCAACTGGGGGCCCCTTGACAAAAAGACACACACACGCACGCACTTCTAGTTGCGAGTCGATTATTGACATGCAACTAGGGACCCACGACAAAACAAACACACACACACACACACACACACACGTACCCCCTAGTTGCGAGTCGATGGTCAACTTGCAACTGGGGGTTCTCAACAAATACACACACACACACCCCTAGTTGCAAGTCGATGGTTGACATTCAACTGGGGACACTTTGATAAAAATAACACACACACACCCCAGTTGCGAGTCGATTATCGACATGCAACTTGGGACCCTAGTTGCGAGTCGATGCTTGACATGCAACTAGGGACCCCTTGACAAATAGACAAACACACACAACACTCCTAGTTGCAAGTCGGTTATCGACATGCAATTGGGGACCCTCGACACACAAACACAACACACATCCCCGTAGTTGCGAGTTGATGGTCAACTTGCAACTGAGGGCCACGAATAAAACACACACACACACACACACGTACCCCCCTAGTTGCGAGTCGATGGTCAACTTGCAACTGGGGGTTCTCAACAAATACACACACACACCCCTAGTTGTGAGTCGATGGTTGACATTCAACTGCGGACACTTTGATAAAAATAACACACAGACACACCCCAGTTGCGAGTCGATTATCGACATGCAACTTGGGACCCTAGTTGCAAGTCGATGCTTAACATGCAACTAAGGACCCCTTGACAAATAGACACACACACATCACTCCTAGTTGCAAGTCGGCTATCAACATGCAATTGGGGACCCTTGACACACACACACATCCCCGTAGTTGCAAGTTGATGGTCAACTTGCAACTGGGGTCCACGAATAAAACACACACACAGACACACACGTGCCCCCCTAGTTGCGAGTCGATGGTCAACTTGCAACTAGGGGCCACGAATAAAACACACACACACACGCGCACGCAAACATCCCTTAGTTGCGAGTCGATGGGCAACTTGCAACTAGGGGTCCTCAACACACACACACCCCTAGTTACAAGTCGGTGGTTGAGATGCAACTGGGGGCCCCTTGACAAAAAGACACACACACGCACGCACTTCTAGTTGCGAGTCGATTATTGACATGCAACTAGGGACCCACGACAAAACACACACACACACACACAAACACACACACACACACACGTACCCCCCTAGTTGCGAGTCAATGGTCAACTTGCAACTAGGGGTTCTCAACAAATACACACACATACACCCCTAGTTGCGAGTCGATGCTTGACATTCAACTGGGGACACTTTGATAAAAATAACACACACACACACCCCAGTTGCGAGTCGATTATCGACATGCAACTTGGCACCCTAGTTGTGAGTCGATGCTTGACATGCAACTAGGGACCCCTTGACAAATAGACAAACACACACAACACTCCTAGTTGCAAGTCGGTTATCGACATGTAGTTGGGGACCCTCGACACACACACACACAACACACATCCCCGTAGTTGCGAGTTGATGGTCAACTTGCAACTGGGGGCCATGAATAGGACCCAACAAGAGTACGAGCACACAACTAGGGGGGTACGGGTGCAACTACAATCAACCCCCACCCCCCTAAAAAACAACCCACGACCGTACTCTTGAGTTGTAGTTGCACTCGAGCTGGGTCGGTTTCAAATACAATAAAAAAATTGAAAAAGACTTCGCCGGCGCTGACACCCTCCCTCCGACCCCCGGTTGCGGTAGGTCTTGCTGTTGCCTACGGTGCTCTGAGTTGCGCTTGCGCCCGGGTTGGGGCAGTTGCAACTGTAACAAAATAAACAAAAAAATTGAAAAAAAGACTTCGCCGGCATACACACACAACCTTTAAAACAATAAAAAATTAAAAAACTAAAAAATCTATATTTCCAAATAGAAAGGAAGAAATAAAAGTACAAACAACGAAACTATAACTGAAACTAGTTGGACAGTAGAAAGGTTGTGTGTGTATTATGTTTCTTGCAAATTGTGCATAGTTTGGTTGTGTGTGCAGTTACACGCGAACGACAGAATATATATATATATGAGTAAAAGTTTAAAAACAAAGAAAGAAAATGAAATGATTAAAAAGTTGGGCCCTTTCATCTCACTACTCTTTCCCACTTTCTATACAAAAGAAGAAATAGAAATCATAAAAAGGAAAAAACATTGTATTGAGAAAAAACAACCTGAACATAGCTGTAGTTGCAGTCAGACTACAATGTTTGCAATTGCAACTCTAGTGATGGACATGCAACTAGCCCAACAAACCTTTTTCCGACCCCAGTTTCAATCGGATTACAACACATACAGTTGCATGTCTAGTAGTAGACATGCAACTGCAACTGGTAAAACAACTATTAATAATTATACTAAAAAATCTACAACAATTATTTTACATAAAATAAAGTACTAAAAATTGTATACGTTCAAACAATGGAAAAGGATCTCTTAGGAAAAAGAAACAACCGTTGCTGAAGACAAGAAACAAAGGGATACAAATGCGACAATGATGCTTGGTGGCATCGGACAGAGAAACAAGCTTAGCTTCTGAATATAAAAAGAAAAAAAGCCACCTTAAAAGGCTGCTCCAGCGCTCCCTACATGGGCCACCGGCCTGCACTGCTCGTACGACGACACGAACAGCCGGTTCGCTCATCTCGCACGAATAACTACGCTTTTAATCCAACGGCTCACAGAATGAGACCAAAATAAATCTCAGCTAGCTGAGTTTTAGCAATCCCGTTGTTTCAGCGTATAGTTCTGCCAATGTTTTTCATACTAAAGTCAGCTCTTCGAAAATACGAAGGTGAACATGGTTCACAAAATACGTGTCCCTCTGCTCTCCCTCGATCTTTAAGAGAGGAAGTGGTGGTGGTGTATAATATTATGATAAAATACACTGTCCATCTAACCAGCCTTGCAGCGTGAGCAAACAAGTAGTGAAATGCATCTGACAGAAGAAAACTATAATTATCGTTCTGCTTGTGAAGTAGGCATGTGGCAAAGTAATGTTTTGTTGTAAACTTGTAATTTCTACTTCTAATGAAGCAGTCGGTAGTCTCCGTCGGTCAATTTTCGTCCCACTTTTCCTGGGTTTTTTTGGTACCTCCTCCCACCTCTGACTTATCCACCAGAAACCCAAAAAACCTCCTTCTGAGGCCCCAACCCGCACCCATCCACGTACAAAAAAATAGACCTACGAAGGTTAACCAACGAAAAAAGACCTATGAAGGTTAACCAGCGACAAAAAAACCTAAACCTATCGCCCGCTCCCTCGCGCCCCTGTTGCTCCCTCCTCGATCCCGATCTGGATCGAGGGGACGAGGAGCTCCTGCCTCCCCGACGGCCGGCCTCCTCCTCGCCCCGCCGCTGCGTCCGGCGCCGCCACGGCCTCTGGAGCCAGGGAAGCCATGGCCTGAGCTCGGCCTCGAGGTCCCCGCCGCCGTCTCCTGCAGCTTCTGCCTCACCGCCCGAGCTCGCCGTCGCACCAACCTCGGCGCCGCGCCGCCGCCGGCTCTGGCGCGGATCTGGGCATGGCAGCGCGAAGTGGCCGTTTCTCTGCCTCGATCTGCTGCTACGGTGTCCAGGCGGCCGGAAGGAGATGGTCGGTGGTTGGAGGGGTTGTAGGCGCGCTGGTCTTACACGGTGAGGGTTGGCAAGGTGGGCTACTCGGGTCCACTGGTTGGATGGTTAAGGTTGCCGGCGAAAGCTGAACTCCGGCAGTGGCCGGAGTTGTCGATGGCGGCACCGGCGGGCCGTTACCTTGCTGAAGGTATCAATGTTGCAGTCCTCACCTTCCACTGCCCCATGCTCCCCCTGTGATTCACCGAAAACCTGTTTCGATCCGGCTTGCTTGCTTTGTACTGTATTGCGCAGCAGCCAGACATGCCCATCCGGCCGGAAAGGAATCGGCAAGCTGTATATTGATCAAGCTAAGTAATTTTCTTATCTTTGTTTGCACGGCCATAGCACGCCTTCTTGCTGATTACTTCTTCCCGTACACTCACGTGAAACAACATAGATTCACTAATTGATTTCGGCCAGATGCGTTAATACAGAAAGTTAGCTTGATTAGTTAATCTTCAGCTATATGAGCGCACACATGTAACGCATAGAATGTGCAAACACGGTAAAATCTATTGGATGGCAATAGGTGTGTGCCTATGTTTTTATTGTTTTGATCTGGTCAAGTTCACACGGGTTCTTATTTTCATAAGGCCAAATGGTGTTCATCAATGCTTTCGATATCTTTCCTCTTTTTGCTATGTATGTTTTCATGATATTTCTCTTGTCCTTTACATAAAATATCTTTTCATTGCCCCTCGGATGACTCCCAAATGTTGTTTTTCATCTGTCAAAAAAGGTGCTTTGCCTGATAATAATTTTTTTGTTATGTTTGTTCAACAGTACACAGCAACATTGATTGTGCTAGGCGTGATGGAAACGTGATGCTCGCAGACACTTGTCAAGATGCGGAAGGATGGGGACACAATGGTGGGGAACTTGGGTATATGAATGATAGACATGATCAGAATATGCATACCACATTAGGTTGACATGGAGTGGAGAGGAGCCAAGGTAGGGGTGGTGAAGGGAGGCATTGGAAGAACAAAGAAGAAGGTATTTGGCAAGAAATAAGGCAGAAAAATCAGTTGGGCACATAACGTTTAGCAAAAATGAGCTCACCATTTTCGAGTGTTTACTACATCCTGGTCATCTACAAGTACTACAAGACATCATATGTAACTACAACCTTCCTCTTGAACATGTCGTTTATTTTGCGGGTGTAATGTCTTTCATTTTTGTGGGTAGCATTTATGTTGAAGACAATTCTTTATTCCTTTGTAAGGTTAAATACAAGCATGTTAATTATTGTATGATATAGATTTTGTTTATATATAGTATTTAAACTCTACATGTCGTTTATGAGAGAGAGAGAGAGAGAGAGAGAGAGAGAGAGATTACCACTCAAATTAGTATTTAATGTAATGAAGGTCAGACTCTTGTCTGGTTTGCAGGAGAGAGGGAGGTGTTGGCCGGGTCATGGTTCAGTTTACTGTGGATTTTCAGTTCTTTTCACCTCATAATTATCTTTATTTATGTGTTAAGTTTTTTTTTTCTTTTGGTCCTTTCCATTTGAGGCTTCTTGTGCACCTTGATTTAGTTCTGTTATTTATTTGGTGCCAATGTCTTAGGACAATACTTTCATGCATGTATTATTTCCAGCATTCAAATTTGGAGACCTTTGTTCCACTAGGTTCGCTGCATTCACCTTTAGAATTATCTGACATCCGAAGCTATGTACACGTTCTGCAGAATTAGGAAACCATGCAATGTCCTGTTGTTTGAGGTTGCCCCCATTTGCAACTGGATGTTCTGTGTGTGATGCAAGTTGCATGTTGTGTTCAGCTCAACGAGTTCCAGTGGCTTTGTGACAACAAGCACAGGCGAACGAACCTGCCGTTGAGGTGGGTCGCACAGCAGAGCAAATGGCAGAGGTGCCCCAAGCACAAGATCTACGTAGACAGAAAGGATGGCTGCACCTTCATTGCTTGAAGATAACTACTGCTTTGTTGGCTTTTCCTAAAATGGCGTACGTTGGAGTCTAAATCGATTGAGTGCCACGGATGAACGCAGCAGTATCCGTATAATGAAAGGTATGGAAGGGCAATGACGAGCCTTTTTGTTTTAGCATCCTATCACTTAAGATTGATATGAAAAATATGAACAACGTTTCAGATTTCATCAGCCGAATTTTATGTTCATATGATTGTCCGAATGCGAATACCATGGCAACCTAGGTACTATCAGTAGTCAATGGGAATTAATGTTCAGGCTGAAGGCCACATGTTCTACTTTGTTCTGTACTCTATTTGGCTTTCATAATCCGATTTTGGCATTAGGTGATTGACCAATATTATATAGTTAATAGAAGCTCAATATGTAATTTAATGTGGTTTTAGGGTCAAATGTCTTCCTGGCCTAAAATTAATAGAACATTTGATTGGCTATGTTTCTATAAACTGTTGGAGGACGGACATGTATACGTACTGTTTGACTCATAGCCAATAGAAGATAAATGGCTAATCTAGGCTAAGAGTTGTACTGGATCTTCAGTGTCGAACAATACTGTCATTTCTTCTTCTTACTTGCGAGCATTCTTTCTTGTCAATTGATGGTTTCTATAACACCTGTAGTGAAGTTTCTGGACAAATCCAACTACAAATTCTGGGAACGAGTTAAATATTCGACCAATATAACATCCATGCTGAACTAGCTACCTATCCTGCACATGGAACACATCGTCAAGTCAAGCGAGTAAAGAAACTATTTCAAGACATGTCAGTTCACCAATCTCCTGTATTGAGTTGTAGGTTATCATAAGAAGAAGCAATTAGACATTGAATCTTCGCTTCACCAATCCCAGGTATTCATTCACAGGTTGTTTCTCTTGTAATTAAAAAAAGTGCAAATATGATGCTATTATTTGGTTCCTAATATGATGCTTCACAGTCTATGCAGTAGTTATCTTCAAGCAGGCTCATATAAGTAACTCTGCTTTATTGTATAGTTTTTCATGTTTGGAATCAGATTGGGAATACTATTTACTACCCTAAATTAACTTGTAAAGGTTTGGATTAGAAATACAAATTAATTCAGAATGACAAACGTTAGTTTCTTTGAACTGGTATTATTGAATTGTATCAAACCAACGATACATATCATAGCTCATGATTGGTATAGCAGATTTCAGACATGATGTTGAATAAAAGTTTACAGTGTAGGTACCTCTGATTTCTTAAATGATTATCTGTCAACAAAATTGTTCGATGTTAAGGCAGTGGTTGCTGAGATGAGGTGATTTAAACATGTAGTTTTGTGTTTTTGTTATAATGATACATGAGATAGGAATGGCGATCCCTACATATTTGAGTTAATCCTTCAAAACAATTCTTAGCCTCTGCTGGTACCAATGATCATTATGTGCAGGAAAAATTCCCGATATGGTAGAGGACTGACGATTTCCTGACAATGGGGGCCTAATTTAGTATTTGCATGAAGCATCATTGGATTATCCATGGAGAGACAATTTATAATTATCAGAAAGGCACCACCGATGTCCAAGGTAACTATTTTCCTTATAATACTTTTGTGCAGTATCTAGATACTATTTCGACAATATATGTATAAAATAGACAAAGACGACACTTTCTAATGTTCAGCTACATCTGTGTTCCTGCCTGCAGTCGTCTTTGGTGTATGCGTCGTCTTTGTCCGCTTCCTTCACATGCTCTTCGTTGCCACCGATCGACCTTGCGTAGCACCCAACACGCCGTGAGTGAGGAGTTTTCGGCCAAGCACTATAAGAAGGATGATTTTTGCTACCTCAAGAGGTACCTCCCATGTTTTCATCATGCTACCATACTCTCATTTTGATCTACGAGATTATCTTAATTGGTTCAACATTTGATCTAGCAGCATCTGATTTGTATGATGTTTTATTATGTACAGGATTATCCTTAAGTTGTTTTGAGGAGAAAGGGGATGACCAAGATGATTTTCTGCAACCATATTTACATCTTTAGAGCATACTTTGGTCAGGACGTTGGCGGTAGCTACCATGTTGCTTCAACACGATGGAGTAGTGCATGTAGTTCTTGACGATTGTTAGTTGGTTTTTTAAGGAAAAAACTGTATTAGATTGTTTGGTCATTCATAGATTTTAATGTCTTGACACTATAATACTAGCTTGGTCAGTAATTTCCCCACATTTTATGAAAGATTTTTAAATAGAACAACGATGTGAACGGGAATCCTCTGAAAAGGAATTTGAGTTCTAGAGAGCTTTGTTGGGTTACCACACCATATTTTTGCATGGAAGTTAAATCATCGGAGTGGGAGTTTGAGGCAACAGTAATGGCAAAACTTGAGCTGCTAACCGAGCCCGCAATTTTGTTATTCTAGGCTTGTTTGGGCTGAAATTTCTCCCAACCATCAAGGAAGTACGACTGGATGTCGTCTTTTTTATCATTGTATAGGTGGATATTTTGGGGGCACACGTCATTTTAACACCACTATGTTTCTGAAGTAGCTGACTATAGTTGTAATGGACATACATTCTTTGAAGAATTAAAGGTATTACTCACTTGATTTAATAGCTCATTTTATGCATATTCAAAATACTGAATGATAGAATGATATGCTGCCCGTGATAGTTGTTTCTTGTTTTATTGTACGTTGGAGCTTTTACTTGTAATTTGATCTACTTATCCACTTTTTATCATGAATAGTATGACCAATGAGGTAGAGGTGAAATGCTCTGTAAATAAAGAGAGACTAAGATGATTTCCTATACTACAATTTTGTAGAGATGTGGAGAAGGAAAGTGTTACTGTTCTTTCAATAAAGTTTCATGTTCTGAGTCTGCATGGCATGAAATACTCTAATTTTTTTCTTTTAGTTTCTTGAGATGAACAAGTCGCCATGGACAGGTGAGATCGAAAGATGGCACCATGGTCACGAGGAGCGGCGACTGAGAGGAGAGGAAACAAATACCGGCGGCCGCAACGGCCCGAGCGTTTGGGAGATGGGATGGAGTGGCGGCTGTGGGGCCGTGTCGACCTGACCAGTTGCGAGAGCGGTGGCTGCACGGATGCACTCGTGGAGGTGTCGGTATGCACCCTGGTTTTGATCCTGGTAGGATCCTCACTCTGCTCTTGCCTCAAGGGTATTCGTCTACTTCGTGTCGTGCTGTCGAGTTAGGACGATGCACTTATGAATATTTGATTCTTTAACTTCTTCTTTTCATTTCCCTATAAATTAGTATGGTTCTTAGCTGATTGCATGATTAGGATTTAACACCGTATCTTAAGAAAATAAATAATGAATGAGCTCTGCTCCAGTTCGGTGGTAGCGGAAGAGAGGCAATCATGGAGGTGACAGGCGCAATGGCTTGAGCATGCTGGTAACCACACAACAAATGGTCATCCCAAGTTTGTATGGCTGAGTTCATTGGTTGCTCCAGTATACTTCCCAGACAGTGCTTTAAATCATCAAAGCTTGACGTTGTTCCTTGTCATAGAGGAGGTCAGTATTTCAATTCATCCCTAGGCTCTGTTACTTCTCATTTGCAGATCTTAGGAGTTTGCTCTGTTTCTTGCTGTCCTTTCAATTTCGTTTTTTATCCCCCATGCTTGCAGGATGATTGTACGATATATCTGTCAGTAGAACGAATCATGCTAAAATTTTCTTATATATAAATAATACATGAAACATTCACACAACTGCATCCTTGATCTACCTTTTGGAGCATACACCTTTTTACTTTGAAATACACGGCATTTATGAGGTGTAAAATTTCTCACAAGCACCATATATATGTAAAGGGCCTTCAAGACAATCTTATAGATTTTGTCCTATAAATATCGTGTGTGTTTCAGCTACTTAGAAGGAGAGGTGGAGATGATGTATCCAAGGAGATGCCACCACTGCTGGTTGGGGCATCGCTCTTCGCGTGTGTGTTTGTTGCCGATGCTCGCATGTGGATGGTATGCATGTTTCAGATAGTATTGCATTCAACAATAGATAAGTTTCAATAGATACGTTTGTGATTCCATGGCAACACACGGGCATTCAACTAAATTTACCTTCCTGAGATTAGGAATAGATCAGAAAGAAGGTGACGTGATATAGGGCATTCAACAATGACATGGAAGCTACATGCAGATTCAAGGGGCAATAAATTGAGAGGTGAATGATGAGGGAAGGTGATGGACAACATGTTCAACGAGAAAGAGCGGCTAGAGGGTTGTGTGGTGTTTCTAAGAATATAGAGAAGAACATACTTGTATTTGTGTTTTGGTTGAACATCGCATGCAATGTGCTCATTTGTGGGGAGAAAAATAAGCATTGTTTACAAGTTCATTTGTTGGCCCGTGGCAACGCACGGGCAATCTTTAAACACTTATTAAGGAACATGCTAAGGATGGAGGAACGGACGTCAAGTTCCAGCTGCATATTATTCAGCTCGATTCATTGCTCAGGATAATTCAGAATCTAAAATTTGAAGGTGAGGTAGAGGAATATTGCCTGTCCAGTCCAAAAACAATGCTCGTTTTTTATTCCAGTCTATGTATTTCTTGTGTCTCATATATTGAGTATTTGAGTTGGAACATAAGTATATTAGTGTCATAGAATTCGCACATATGCTTTATCCACTTGTGATTACTATTTACAAAGCATATATTTATATTTGGATTACAAATTCTCTGTACTTGTTGTCGTACTTTGTGTTTTCTACTGATTGTGGTGCCTCTTGAAGCAGGGAAAGCTAGGAGTCATTAATGATAGGTACGGAAGTTGGTGGACACCTACAAGGATGTGGAGATGAGCATCATCATGATGCGGCACAACCTCGGGGCGGCGCTGGCCACCCTCAACACGTTCGAAATTTTTGAGAATGGCCAGTCACGGCGTTTGCGTTTGTTAGGCCGCGCGTGGGCGGCGCCAGCTTTAAGAAGCGGTTCCGGTTTGTTTTCGCCATACCTGAGGGCGTCGCTGTCCGGTTTATTTTTGCTGTTCGGATCACCGCAAGGTGAGTCGAATCAATCTCGTATGCCTTAGGCGATGCCCCAACTTTCTTGATATTCGTCGACATGATTCCTCAGTATGAGTCTAGAAAAATATGGCTGTTTGATTGTAAAGAGCAAGAAAAGAAAATAATAAATTTGTATCTTCATGTGCATGTGCATTACATTCGTTTTCATTCTACTGATATTTTTTTGCAGGAGGAGAAAGCAACATGAAGTTTCTGGGGCGGGTAATGCTCTTCACGTCCATGGTTGAGTTTAATTGATTTTTTTAATGATAAGGGAGGTCATGGATTCGTAGTCGTGGTGCATGTTATGTATTTTTCTGAACTATTTTTCAATATGTTGAATCATGTGAGAGTATTTCCAGTTTCCACACAAATATACAAACTCATCTCCATGCTATATTTTAGGATAGGCTACAGATGTCTATGTTCTTTCATCCAGCCCATGACGCAAACTTCTTCCATGTGCCAAATTTGCTCTAAATAATGTTGTCATTGAGAAAATTATTGTGTGTGGCTCTTCCAGCTGTACATTTGGTACGATTTGCTCCCGCATGCGTGATGTGGTTATGATTTTCTGGTGCCTATTTTTTTGCAAAGATTAACAATATTTGGAAGATGGTATGGTTTGCCGGACCGGAACTAGAACAAGAACAAGAATGAGAAGGAGCTTAAGTAGGGCCATGTCAGGGTGTTGCTGCAATAGGAAATTGTCGCCAGCACTAAATACCAGGGGAACCAATTTTTTTCTACAAAGGTAACAAACTTTATGCGTCTAATTGAACTATAAATTATTGCCTATATAGAGGGACCAAATCGAGCAGGCCATAAACAACCTATTCCTGCTTATCTTTGTTTTCTTTGTATTTGTATTATTAATCTTGGTTTCAACTGGCGTGTTGAGTGCAATCTTCCGGGTGCAATCCTCAAATATGGGATGTCAGTACTAGCCTTAATTCAACATCTGGATTGGCTTATGATGGCATGGAGTTCCATCGTTTCGGCTGCTCGCGGCGGGGAGTGTGTGGCCGGTGCTTGCGGCAACAGCGGAGTGGCATGCGCGAGCGCGGTGTAGGCAGTGGCCAAAGGCTCATCGGCCGCTGCGAGTACGCCGTTGGCACCAGTATCATGACATTGTAATATAAATCTTGATTCAAGATAAATGAAACCTTTCCTATATACAATCAGCTTTTTATTGAAAGTTGCATTTGATGGTTTATTGGCTCTTCTGTGTTTCTAATTAACAATATTAATATTTAGGGTGTAAGAGCTTTTGAATTTAGATGGTAGTTGAAGGAGTGGGCCAGGTACTTAGCAAAAGGTTTAGCTGTTTTTTTTAGAACAGAGATGGAGCATGGGTTACCGAGAAGATCCAACACAGAACGTGAAGTAGTGTGACTATGTCCAAGAAGGAAAAAATGCTAGAGGGGGACCAGCCAAAGGGTGAATTTCTTGTGCACACGGTCCTTTTGTTGGCATCCTTGAATGTTTTGAGAAAACTGTTGGGAATCGTAGCATAATTTAAAATTTTCCTACACTCACCAAGATGCATCTATGGAGTCTACTAGCAACGAGGGGAAAAGAGTGGATCTACATACCCTTGTAGATCGCGAGCGGAAGCGTTCCAATGAACGTGGATGACGGAGTCGTACTTGCCGTGATCCAAATCACCGATGACCGAGTGCCGAACGGACGGCACCTCCGCGTTCAACACACGTACGGTGCAGCGACGTCTCCTCCTTCTTGATCCAGCAAGGGGGGAGGAGAGGTTGATGGAGATCCAACAGCACGACGGCGTGGTGGTGGATGTAGCGGGTCTCCGGCAGGGCTTCGCCAAGCTTCTGCGAGAGAGAGAGAGGTGTTGCAGGGGAGGAGGGAGGCGCCCAAGGCTTAGATGTTGCTACCCTCCCTTCCCCCACTATATATAGGGCCAAGGGAGAGGGGGGGCGCAGCTTTGCCCCTTCCTCCAAGGAAGGGTGCGGCCAGGGGGGAGTCCTTCCCCCCCAAGGCACCTCGGAGGTGCCTTCCCCCTTTAGGACTCTCCTTTTTTTCTTATCTCTTGCGCATGGGCCTCTTGGGGATGGTGCCCTTGGCCCATATAGGCCAAGGCGCACCCCTTACAGCCCATGTGGCCCCCCCCGGGGCTGGTGGACCCCCTTGGTGGACCCCCGGACCCCTTTCGGCACTCCCGGTACAATACCGATAAAGCGCGAAACTTTTCCGGCGACCAAAATAAGACTTCCCATATATAAATCTTTACCTCCGGACCATTCCGGAACCTCTCGTGACATCCGGGATCTCATCCGGGACTCCGAACAACTTTCGGGTTTCCGCATACATATATCTCTACAACCCTAGCGTCACCGGACCTTAAGTGTGTAGACCCTACGGGTTCGGGAGACATGCAGACATGACCGAGACGCCTCTCCGGTCAATAACCAACAGCGGGATCTGGATACCCATGTTGGCTCCCACATGTTCCACGATGATATCATCGGATGAACCACGGTGTCGAGGATTCAATCAATCCGTATGCAATTCCCTTTGTCAATCGGTATGTTACTTGCCCGAGATTCGATCGTCAGTATCCCAATACCTTGTTCAATCTCGTTACCGGCAAGTCTCTTTACTCGTACCGCAATGCATGATCCCGTGACTAACGCCTTAGTCACATTGAGCTCATTATGATGATGCATTACCGAGTGGGCCCAGAGATACCTCTCCGTCACACGGAGTGACAAATCCCAGTCTCGATCCGTGCCAACCCAACAGACACTTTCGGAGATACCCGTAATGCACCTTTATAGTCACCCAGTTACGTTGTGACGTTTGGCACACCCAAAGCACTCCTACGGTATCCGGGAGTTGCACGATCTCATGGTCTAAGGAAAAGATACTTGACATTGGAAAAGCTCTAGCAAACGAAACTACACGATCTTTTATGCTATGCTTAAGTTGGGTCTTGTCCATCACATCATTCTCCTAATGATGTGATCCCGTTATCAATGACATCCAATGTCCATAGTCAGGAAACCATGACTATCTGTTGATCAACGAGCTAGTCAACTAGAGGCTTACTAGGGACAGGTTGTGGTCTATGTATTCACACATGTATTACGATTTCCGGACAATACAATTATAGCATGAATAATAGACAATTACCATGAACAAAGAAATATAATAATAACCATTTATTATTGCCTCTAGGGCATATTTCCAACAGTCTCCCACTTGCACTAGAGTCAATAATCTAGTTCACATCACCATGTGATTAACACTCACTGGTCACATCACCATGTGACCAACATCTAAAGAGTTTACTAGAGTCATCAATCTAGTTCACATCATTATGTGATTATCACTCAATGTGTTCTGGTTTGGTCATGTTATGCTTGTGAGAGAGGTTATTAGTCAACGGGTCTGAACCTTTCAGAACCGTGTGCTTTACGAATATCTATGTCATCTTGTGGATGCTACCACGCGCTATTTGGAGCCATTTCAAATAATTGCTCTACTATACGAATCCGGTTTACTACTCAGAGTCATCCGGATTAGTGTCAAAGTTCGCATCGACGTAACCATTTACGACGAACTCCTTTCCACCTCCATAATCGAGAAAATTCCTTAATCCACTAGGTGCTAAGGATAAGTTCGACCGCTGTCATGAGATCCTTTCCCGGATCACAATTGTACCCTCTTGACCAACTCATGGCAAGGCACACTACATGTGCGGTACACAGCATAGCATACTATAGAGCCTATGTCTAAAGCATAGGGGACGACCTTCGTCCTTTCTCTATCTTCTGCTGTGGTCAGGTCTTGAGTCTCACTCAATACTCACACAATACTCACACCTTGTAACACAGCCAAGAACTCCTTCTTTGCTGATCTATTTTGAACTCTTTCAAAATCATGTCAAGGTGTGCTGTCTTTTGAAAGTATCATCAGGCGTCTTGATCTATCTCTATGGATATTGATGCCTAATATGTAAGCAGCTTTATCCAGGTCTTCCTTTGAAAAACTCCTTTCAAACAACCCTTTATGCTTTCCAGAAATTTTACATCATTTCGGATCAACAATACGTCATTCACATATACTTATCAGAAATGTTGTAGCGCTCCCACTCACTTTATTGTAAATACAAGTTTCTAACAAACTTTGTATAAACCCAAAAACTTTGATCACCCCATCAAAGCGTATATTCTGACTCCGAGATGCTTGCTCTGATCCATGGAAGGACCGCTGGAGCTAGCATACCTTTTAGCATCCTTAGGATCGACAAAACCTTTCTGATTGTATCACATACAACCTTTCCTTACGAAAACTGGTAAGGAAACTTATTTTGACATCCATCTGCCAGATTTCATAAATGTAGCTAATGCTAACATGATTCCGACGGACCTAAGCATCGCTACGGATGAGAAAAACTCACCGTAGTCAACTCCTTGAACTTGTGAAAATACTCTTTGCCACAAGTCGAGCTTCATAGAAGGTAACATTACCGTCCATGTCCGTCTTCTTCTTAAAGATCCATTTATCTCAATGGCTTGCCGATCATCGGGCAAGTTCACCAAAGTCCATGCTTTGTTCTGATACATGGATTCTATCTCGGATTTCATGGCCTCGAGCCATTCGTCGGAATATGGGCCCACCATCGCTTCTCCATAGCTCGTAGGTTCATTGTTGTCTAGCAACATGACTTCCAAGACAGGATCACGCATTACTCTGAAGTAGTGCGCATCCTCGTCGTCCTACGAGGTTTGGTAGTGACTTGATCCGAAGTTTCATGATCACCATCATAAGCTTCCACTTCAATTGGTGTAGGTGCCACAGGAACAACTTCCTGTGCCCTGCTACACACTAGTTGAAGCGACGGTTCAATAACCTTATCAAGTCTCCACCATCCTCCCACTCAATTCTTTCGAGAGAAACTTTTCCTCGAGAAAGGACTCGTTTCTAGAAGCAATTACTTTTGCTTCCAGATCTGAAATAGGAGGTATACCCAACTGTTTTTGGGTATTCTATGAAGATGCATTTATCCGCTTTGGGTTCGAGCTTATCAGCCTGAAACTTTTTCACATAAGCATCGCAGCCCCAAACTTTTAAGAAACGACATCTTAGGTTTCTATAAACGGTGTCGTCTCAACGGAATTGCGTGGTGCCCCTTTTAAAGTGAATGCGGTTGTCTCTAATGCCTAACCCATAAATGATAGTGGTAATTTGATAAGAAACATCATGGTATGCACCATATCCAATAGGGTGCAGTTATGATGTTCGGACACACCATCACACTATGGTGTTCCTGGCGGTATTAATTGTGAAACACTTTCCACAATGTCTCAATTGTGTGCCAAACTCGTATCTCAGATACTCATCTCTATGATCATATCACATACATTTTATCCTCTTGTCACGACGATCTTCAACTTCACTCTGAAATTGCTTGAACCTTTCAATAATTCAGACTAGTGTTTCATCAAGTAAATACACTCAGTATCTACTCAAATCATCTGTGAAGTAAGAACATAACGATATCCACTGCATGCCTTAGCATTCATTGGACTGCATACATCAAAATGTATTACTTCCAATAAATTGCTCTCTTGTTCCATCTTACTGAAAACGAGGCCTTTCAGTCATCTTGCCCATGTGGTATGATTTGCATGTCTCAAGTGATTCATAATCAAGTGAGTCCAAACGATCCATCTGTATGGAGTTTCTTCATGCATATATACCAATAGACATGGTTCGCATGTCTCAATCTTTTCAAAAATGAGTGAGTCCAAAGATCCATCCACATGGAGCTTCTTCATGCGTTCTATACCAATATGACTCAAGTGGCAGTGCCACAAGTATGTGGTACTATCATTACTATCTTATATCTTTTTGGCATGAACATGTGTATCACTACGATCGAGATTCATTTTAGGTGCAAGACCATTGAAGGTATTATTCAAATAAACAGAGTAACCATTATTCTCCTTAAATGAATAACCGTTTTGCGGTAAACATAATCCAACCATGTTCAACGCAAACACCAAATCTCGATGGTAGAGGGAGCATGCGATGCTTGATCACATCAACCTTGGAAACACTTCCAACACATATCGTCATCTCACCTTTAGCTAGTCTCCATTTATTCCACAGCTTTTATTTCGAGTTACTAACACTTAGCAACCGAACCAGTATCTAATACCCTGGTGCTGCTAGGAGTACTAGTAAAGTACACATTCATATAACGTATATCAAATATACTTCTGTCGACCTTGCCTGCCTTCTCATCTACCAAGTATCTAGGGTAGTACTGCTTCAGTGACCGTTCCTCTTATTACAGAAGCACTTAGTCTCGGGTTTGGGTTCAACCTTGGGATTCTTCACTAGAGCAGCAAACGACTTGCTGTTTCATGAAGTATCCCTTTTGCCCTTGCCCTTCTTAAACTAGTGGTTTTACTAACCATCAACAATTGATGCTCCTTCTTGATTTCTACTCTCGCGGTGTCAAACATCGGGAATAGCTCAAGGATCATCATAACTATCCTTGATATGTTATAGTTCATCACGAAGCTCTACTAGCTTGGTGGCAGTGACTATGGAGAACTATCACTATCTCATCTGGGAGATTAACTCCCACTCGATTCAAGCGATTGTGGCACTCAGACAATCTGAGCACACGCTCAACGATTGAGCTTTTCTCCCTTAGTTTGCAGGCTTAAGAAACTTGTCAGAGGTCTCATACCTCTTGACGTGGGCACTAGTCTGAAATCCCAATTTCAGTCTTCGGAACATCTCACATGTTCTGCGACGTTTCAGAAACGTCTTTGGTGCCACAATTCTAAACCGCACCGAACTATCACGTAGTCATCAAAACGTGTATGTCAGATGTTTCGTAACATCTACAGACGACGCTGAGGTTCAGCACACCGAGCGGTGCATTAAGGACATAACCCTTCTGTGTAGCAATGAGGACAATCCTCAGTTTACGGACCCAGTCCGCATAATTGCTACTACCAACTTTCAACTAAATTTTCTCTAGGAACATATCTTAATCAGTAGAACTAAAGCGCAAGCTATGACATAATTTGCAAATACCTTTTTGACTATGTTCATGATAATGAAGTTCATCTGATTATGAACTCCCACTCAGATAGACATCCCTCTAGTCATCTAAGTGAAACATGATCCGAGTTCAACTAGGCCGTGTCCGATCATCACGTGAGACGGACTAGTCAAGATCGGTGAACATCTCCATGTTGATCGTATCTTCTATACGACTCATGCTCGACCTTTCGGTCCTCCGTGTTCCGAGGCCATGTCTGTACATGCTAGGCTCGTCAAGTCAACCTAAGTGTATTGCGTGTGTTCCGAGGCCATGTCTGTACATGCTAGGCTCGTCAACACCCGTTGTATTCGAACGTAAGAATCTATCACACCCGATCATCACGTGGTGCTTCGAAACGACGAACCTTCGCAACGGTGCACAGTTAGGGTGAACACTTTCTTGAAATTATTATAAGGGATCATCCTACTTGCTACCGTCGTTCTAAGCAAATAAGATGCAAAAACATGATAAACATCACATGAAATCAAATAGTGACATGATATGGCCAATATCATTATGCTCCTTTGATCTCCATCTTCGGGGCACCATGATCATCTTTGTCACCGGCATGACACCATGATCTCCATCATCATGATCTCCATCATTGTGTCTTCATGAAGTCGTCACGCCAACGATTACTTCTACTTCTATGGCTAACTCGTTTAGCAACAAGTAAAGTAATTTACATGGCGTTATTCAATGACACGCAGGTCATGCAAAATAATAAAGACAACTCCTATGGCTCCTGCCGGTTGTCATACTCATCGACATGCAAGTCGTGATTCTTATTACAGGAATATGATCAATCTCATACATCATATATATCATTCATCACATCTTCTGGCCATATCACATCACATAGCACTTGCTGCAAAAACAAGTTAGACGTCCTCTAATTGTTGTTGCAAGTTTTTACGTGGTTTGTAGGTTTCTAGCAAGAACGTTTCTTACCTACGTATGACCACAACGTGATTTGCCAATTTCTATTTACCCTTCATAAGGACCCTTTTCATCGAATCTGTTCCGACTAAAGTAGGAGAGACAGACACCCGCTAGCCACCTTATGCAACTAGTGCATGTTAGTCGGTGGAACCTGTCTCACGTAAGAGTACGTGTAAGGTCGGTCCGGGCCGCTTCATCCTACAATGCCGCCGAAACAAGAAAAGACTAGTAGCGGCAAGAAGAATTGGCAAACTCAACGCCCACAACTACTTTGTGTTCTACTCGTGCATAGTAACTACGCATAGACCTGGCTCATGATACCACTGTTGGGAATCGTAGCATAATTTAAAATTTTCCTACACTCACCAAGATGCATCTATGGAGTCTACTAGCAACGAGGGGAAAAGAGTGGATCTACATACCCTTGTAGATCGCGAGCGGAAGCGTTCCAATGAACGTGGATGACGGAGTCGTACTTGCCGTGATCCAAATCACCGATGACCGAGTGCCGAACGGACGGCACCTCCGCGTTCAACACACGTACGGTGCAGCGACGTCTCCTCCTTCTTGATCCAGCAAGGGGGGGAGGAGAGGTTGATGGAGATCCAACAGCACGACGGCGTGGTGGTGGATGTAGCGGGTCTCCGGCAGGGCTTCACCAAGCTTCTGCGAGAGAGAGAGAGGTGTTGCAGGGGAGGTGGGAGGCGCCCAAGGCTTAGATGTTGCTGCCCTCCCTTCCCCCACTATATATAGGGCCAAGGGAGAGGGGGGGCGCAGCTTTGCCCCTTCCTCCAAGGAAGGGTGCGGCCAGGGGGGAGTCCTTCCCCCCCAAGGCACCTCGGAGGTGCCTTCCCCCTTTAGGACTCTCCTTTTTTTCTTATCTCTTGCGCATGGGCCTCTTGGGGCTGGTGCCCTTGGCCCATATAGGCCAAGGCGCACCCCTTACAGCCCATGTGGCCCCCCCGGGGCTGGTGGACCCCCTTGGTGGACCCCCGGACCCCTTTCGGCACTCCCGGTACAATACCGATAAAGCGCGAAACTTTTCCGGCGACCAAAATAAGACTTCCCATATATAAATCTTTACCTCCGGACCATTCCGGAACCTCTCGTGACGTCCGGGATCTCATCCGGGACTCCGAACAACTTTCGGGTTTCCGCATACATATATCTCTACAACCCTAGCGTCACCGGACCTTAAGTGTGTAGACCCTACGGGTTCGGGAGACATGCAGACATGACCGAGACGCCTCTCCGGTCAATAACCAACAGCGGGATCTGGATACCCATGTTGGCTCCCACATGTTCCACGATGATATCATCGGATGAACCACGGTGTCGAGGATTCAATCAATCCGTATGCAATTCCCTTTGTCAATCGGTATGTTACTTGCCCGAGATTCGATCGTCAGTATCCCAATACCTTGTTCAATCTCGTTACCGGCAAGTCTCTTTACTCGTACCGCAATGCATGATCCCGTGACTAACGCCTTAGTCACATTGAGCTCATTATGATGATGCATTACCGAGTGGGCCCAGAGATACCTCTCCGTCACACGAAGTGACAAATCCCAGTCTCGATCCGTGCCAACCCAACAGACACTTTCGGAGATACCCGTAATGCACCTTTATAGTCACCCAGTTACGTTGTGACGTTTGGCACACCCAAAGCACTCCTACGGTATCCGGGAGTTGCACGATCTCATGGTCTAAGGAAAAGATACTTGACATTGGAAAAGCTCTAGCAAACGAAACTACACGATCTTTTATGCTATGCTTAAGTTGGGTCTTGTCCATCACATCATTCTCCTAATGATGTGATCCCGTTATCAATGACATCCAATGTCCATAGTCAGGAAACCATGACTATCTGTTGATCAACGAGCTAGTCAACTAGAGGCTTACTAGGGACAGGTTGTGGTCTATGTATTCACACATGTATTACGATTTCCGGACAATACAATTATAGCATGAATAATAGACAATTACCATGAACAAAGAAATATAATAATAACCATTTATTATTGCCTCTAGGGCATATTTCCAACAAAAACATCTAATAAATATGGTTGACATGCTTAAATATGTTTCGAAAAGAAAATCCAAAAAAAATATGAATTACATGGGATAGACCGTATTTGCAAGATGGAATACTCGTGTCACAAATTTGAAGTCAAATTCATAACATAGTTCAAGAAAAAAGACGAATTCGATAGTACACAACATTAGTTGGGCTTTAAATTTGGCCAATTACCACTCGATACTATTTTTGTTTTTCCCAGTTGGGTTTCAAAAGTTACTTGATTTTTGTGACAATCGGTTCCTTTTGTGCCTATCTGCGGACCTTTTCTCAGTTTGTTTTAGATGTTTTTAAGTACAAACCGATGCCAGGTGGGCTACAAACCTATTGCTCTATATACTTACCAATGGCCGCAGTTAACAATTTGGGCCTAATATTGGACATGAACTTAAACAATTTACAGTGTTTTTTCAGGCTGATTGTTGCTATGAAGAATGGAACGGACATGGTATTGTTAAAGAACACTCTCGGAAGTTGGATCTCTCTTTTTGTGCTATTATTGCTCAAATTAAGAGGCTCATTACAAGGAATTGTCAGTTTCTGTGTACCTTGTAATAGTGACACGCATGGACGTGTGAATTGAGTGATATTGGTACTATTTAATAATGGATGGTATACGTGGCGAGCGGTTTTCTGGTTTAGGAGACACCAAGACTGCCGAGAAAGAAAGAAGCCGAAGAGAGTTTTAATTTGTCACTATTTGATGAAACCATATGCAATCATGCTTTACATGTATTTCTGAATTAAAATAACAATATGATAAATGTGCATACTTCTATTAATGCATGGTCACCCGGCTTTTGCCCGTAGCAACGCACGGGCATTCTCCTAGTAATAGAGTAATGGCAAAGTTGTTTCAATGCCACTAAACTTTCCTTGGATCAATGCCATATCAAGTAAATAACATGTTTAGGTATGTAGGCAAATCTAGCAGCTACATTGTCATTGCACTCGTGATGGAACTGAACAAAGAAGGACAATGTAAGAATAAACAATCTTCAACCTCATGATGATTCAAGTTAACACAAAAGCAGTGCTCCTGCCAGTTGCTCGGAAAGCAATATCGAAGGCACAACTTTGGATATTTCGATCACAATTACCAGATGATTTATGATAGGACATAGCAAATTTGCTATAAAAATGACTGAAAGAGTGACTAACTGTGAGCAAGTCTTGAGAGCTCAGTCAGCCATTACACTTACTAAATCCTTTGCACTGCAAAGCTTTGATATCACCTTGAAATCCTGGTGAGGCCAACAAGCATTTGTCTGCCCTAATTGAAGATAAGCAGAGAGAACAACATGTGCATACTCATTCACCAAATTTGCAAGTCTTCACATTAGAATACACATAATGCTCCGCGATAACACAAGCGAAACGGTAGCGCAGAAAACGAACTGATTTCCTTGATTTGATCGCTACTTAATGGGCGTGTGCTCGCACCCACCGTCTTCTTCATTAGGCGACCCTCACACACACGTCTCGCTGCCACTGGAGGAGCTGCCAACGAACCCCGCGCCGGCTCCAGGGAAAGTGGTGGCGGAGCTCAGGAGACGAGGCAGATCGACAATGTCACCTACGGGATGCAGGAACCCTAGAGGCGTTTCTCCTTGGAAGGAGAGTCGTGCGGCATCAGTGAACATTTTTAAAGTGATAGTTTTTTGAAACCTAACCCGTAATGGTGATAGTTTTATGTTATTTACTCGGAAACTGCTGATAATAGCCATACATTGAAATAATTGTTGTAATTAATTCTGAAAGAGCTCAAAAAAATTGATTTTCAAATGCTTAGGAAAAAAGGTTAATTTTATATACTCCAAATGAATTTTGAAGGGGCGCAACACTACTAGGAAAACCCCTATAGACAGCCACCTAATAGCAGCGTCGGATAAGGGCCTGCGCTACTGGTAAGTAGCAGTAGCGCAGGGTGAAACTCTGTGCTGCAGGTAAAGTTTAGCAGTAGCGCTGACACAGTGACCCCGGGCTACCGCTAAGTGATCCCCATAGTGCCCCCCGGTATAGGCCACGACAACAGCGTTGTGTCTAAAACCTGCACTACAGTTAATAAGATAGTAGCAGCACGTGACATATGGCCGGCGCTACTACTACGGATACACGGGAGGCAGCTGGTGGACCCCCACTTAGTAGCAGTGCTGGCTACGCGCTCCGCGCTACAACTAATGGGCTTAGTAATAGTGTTGGTCCGTGCCTCGTGCTACTACTAAGCCTGACACCCTATTATCCTCTCTGTGCCCGTTCCTCAATCCCTCTCCTCACTCTTGCTCTCTCGCCGCCGCTCCTCCTCCCGCCGCCGGCCGTCGCCCGCCGCCGCTCCTCCCCCCACTGCTGCGGTGGCCTGTCGTCGCTCCTCCTCCCGCCGTCGCCCCCTCCTCCCTCCTTCCTCCACTTCCTCCCCTTCATCCACTCCTCCCACCTGCACTCCCTCCCATATTGCCGCCGTCGCCCTCTCCATCCCTCCCACACCGCCTCCGCCCTCTCCCTCCCTCACGTCGACGTCGCCCACTCCCTCCCTCCCACGCCGCCGCCGCTGGAGCAAGGTGAGGAGCAGCTTCACTTTTTTTTTCAAATGTTGGCTTGTAGTATTGATTTTTTTTCAAATGTTGGCTTGTAGTATTGATTTTTTTCAAATGTTGGCATGTAGTAGTTTTAATATGTGACCATAGCATGTGAATTCATTGCTAAACATGACCATGGAAGAAAGGACTGCCAAATATGCGAGTTTGAATAGAGTACATATACTTCATACACTAGTGCGTACAATTCGTTAAAAAAATGTGTGCCCGAGGTGCGATTCTGTCGGTCAGTTGTTCGTTAGGTAGGTTGTGTTGCATGCATGGGTACTGTCGGCTACCGACAAGTTGAAGTGAGCTTTCGTGGCAATAAAGACATCACGGTTCGGCCGAGCCGCGATGTGTTGCGATCAATGTGTGTGGTCATTGATGTAGCGATGAATGTGTGTGCCCATGATACATGATTTTGCAGTGAACACCTCCGAGTGACCTATGTTTTGCCGGAATATTGATTCATTCTCATTCCGGCAAATTTCAGGCGCTCGATATGTTCTATTTTAGCAAAGGTCATGCCAAATTTTTTTGTCGATTTCGGCATGACTTGTGCTAGAAAGTAGGATATATCGAGTGCCCTACCCTAGAAGTAACTAGGAGTAGTTCTAGTATGGATAGGAGTACCTATACTAGGAAAACGATAATATAAAGAAAACGTTGCCACGGCGGCAAAAAATGATGATCTATGAAAACACTGCCACATGTATGAAAAATGATGGTCCATTTGTTTTGTGTGCATTATGTTACATGTAATGTTGATCGATGCTTAGGGTTGACTTTCAGTCTGATGGGCTCCCTGTGTGATAGATTGATGTTCTTGGAGGAAGGATCCCGACTGTTGTCGTGGGGGTCGCTTCTCCTTCTTTTTCTTGTGCTAGACATTTTGGTAATGCACTAGGGAAAGGAGGAGCAGCGACCATCACCGACGATCAAAATATCAGTGAAAGAGTGTCCACCATATATACCATCACTTGAGAGATGAGAGTTGTTCAAGGGAGAGTCGACAGATTGAAAGTCAACCCATGCTGAATAGTGATTTGTGTGTTGACTTTTTAACTTTCAATTATGCACACAATAAATGGATGACGATGATAGGATCCCCGAGTGTGATGACTGTACCGACGACGCGTATGTGCGTCAATCCTCACTTGGAAAATGTTAAGTGCTTCTCCCTCACGCTTAAGGAGGCCTTCGAATATTTTACGGTATGTGACTTCAACGGCACCAATTTCTTCTTAATTAAGCATGGCTTAAGATTTTTTTTGCTTTAATGTTTAATTTCTGTTTCTTATAATTCAACTAGCGCATCCCTGCTACGCAAGACGTTATGTCCTAGAGAAGCTCTCTTACGATGACTAGGAAGAGGTGGATACAAAAAAAACTTACCTTACGACGAAACATGGTTCCATTTTTTAGGTTAAGGTCTTAAATGAAGTAGGTCACACAAATTTTGGTTGTGCAAATTGGAGAGGATTATGCAAGGTTTACGGATTTGAGGAGGGTATGAGAATAACCTTCGATATTGGCATTCATCAATATGATCCAGTCACCGGTCCTCAGAATGATAAAGACATTTAGGTGGATCTGGACATGATTCCAGTTCTACCTCCGTGTGAGTTTGTTAAATTTTTTTTTTAAATAATCTATATTGCTTATTTAAAAATCATTGTTATTCACCCCTACTTAACTTGTTTATTTATAATTGACAGCTTATTTCCTTTCTTCGAGAGATACATGGAATATAGTAGACAAGACCTATTACACTTCTGGCTCGAAGCTAACTTGGGAGGAGAACAATTCATGATGCGGAGCATCCTTCGGTCATCCCCATGGAGACCACACCGACTCATCAAGCACCAAGTGGACCAATGACAAGAGTTCGCGCATGTGCCATCAAAAGCGATGTGAACTCACCCCTCTTCAAGCTTGACATGAATATGGATGGGACTTGGAACATTGTGTATCATTAGGTACGAGGACGACCCCCACCATGGAGCTAAGGAGCCTCGCCAAGTCCAAGAAGAAGGACAAAAGACTGCACGGAAGACAGAGGCCAGCAGCAAGAAGAAGAAGACGCACCCAGGCGACCCCGTGCTCACGGCCTCTATTGGACCCTGTGCACACGGCCTATCCATAGAGTTTTTGGATACCCCGTGCGCACAGGCCTCTAGGACCTCACGCACACGGGCCCTCCGCTGTAGCTGTTGGGCACCCCGTGTGCACGGGCGTGTACCGTGCCCGTGGGGTCCACTTAGCCTGTGCGCACAAGCTCTCCAGCGAGTTGGCTGAGATTTGTCTCTTTTACTCCCCCACTTCGTCCCTCGCCTCCAGCCACCTATATATTTTGTACCTAGACCATTTGTTAGGGTTAGCAAAGTATATGAGATCATTTGAGAGAGCTTTGCTCCTTGTACCTCCCCCTTAGAGGATCAATGAAGGAAATATGCCCTAGAGGCAATAATAAAGTTATTATTTATATTTCCTTATATCATGATAAATGTTTATTATTCATGCTAGAATTGTATTAACCGGAAACTTAGTACATGTGTGAATATATAGACAAAACAGAGTGTCCCTACTATGCCTCTACTTGACTAGCTCGTTAATCAAAGATGGTTATGTTTCCTGACCATAGACATGTGTTGTCATTTGATGAACGGGATCACATCATTAGAGAATGATGTGATGGACAAGACCCATCCGTTAGCTTAGCATAATGATCGATTAGTTTTATTGCTATTGCTTTCATCATGACTTATACATGTTCCTCTGACAATGAGATTATGAAACTCCCGAATACCGGAAGAACACCTTGTGTGCTATCAAACGTCACAACGTAACTGGGTGATTATAAAGATGCTCTACAGATGTCTCCGAAGGTGTTTGTTGGGTTGGCATAGATCAAGATTGGGATTTGTCACTACGTGTATCGGAGAGGTATCTCTGGGCCCTCTCGGTAATGCACATCACTATAAGCCTTGCAAGCAATGTGACTAATGAGTTAGTCACGGGATGATGCATTACGGAACGAGTAAAGAGACTTGCCGGTACCGATATCGAACTAGGTATGATGATACCGATGATCGAATCTCGGGCAAGTAACGTGCCGATTGTCGTGGGATTGTCACGGCAGATGTCCTAGTGTGAGGACTTAGTCGTGGAGCCATCGCACTAGGTTAGCTTGAAGGGGTTAAACGGGACAAAAGACACAGGAGTTTATACTGGTTCGGCCCCTTGCGGTGAAGGTAAAGGCCTAATCCAGTTTGAGGTGGTATTCCTTATGTCTCGATTACTAGGGAGCGAATACGCTTGACCTAGCTTTCGATATGTTGTCTCTTGCCCTAAACCGCCGCCGGGTCGTCCCTTTATTTACGCCCTACGGCTTACAGAGTCACGGTCGGCTCATAAACGTGTCCGGCCCGATGACTAATTACACTTGCCTTACAATACAAGTCATGCATATATATGTATGGCGGTTTACACCTACGGGCCTTAAGCCGCCTTTAGGCCTTGGGCTCTTCATAAGTCATACTCATGAACCACCATCTTCGATTCCTTCATGGGCTTCGTGACATTAACCCGCCGTTGGTATAACCCGGTCCCTCCTGGGTGGGTCATATCTAATAGTTATATCCCCAACATTAGGCCCCAGGTTGATTTGAACTTGTTCATGTCAATCTTCAACACTTAGAAAAAAATCCTTCTTCACTTGTTCTCACAAGATATTTTAACCCGCCATGACGTCATCTCCTAGAATTACGGAAAACCGCCGTGACGTCATCTGCCATTAATTTCGCACAATACCCAGCACATCTAATGGATCCTTATCTTAATGACCATCCCAAAAATTGAGGCGTCGGAATAGCTAGATAATCATTCTTTGGCCTCCTTGTTTCTCGCGCTCACTTATTGAACCTTTCCTTATAAATAGGGCCCGACAACCCTTCCATTTTCCCCTTATTCTTCTTCTTCTTCTTCTTCTTCTCATCTTCCACCTCTCTCCGTGACGCATCTGCACGTCTGAGCACAGCCGCCGCCGCAAAGCTCATCGTCGTCCTCGACCTCGGCCGCTGCATCGACCTGAACAGGACCAGAGAAAACTGCGGCGCATTTCCCTTGCTCATTGGGTCTAGTAAGCACCTTATCTTCTCCACCATAGATCTCCATTAGGGTTTCTGCAGTTCTTATGAGTTCATCATCGTTCTTCGTCACACTTCCGTTTAATCCTTACTTTGATCCAAAACTGGCCTTTAGAATATGCAGAACCTGTTTCTATCCTTTGCCTTAATCAGTGAACCTACCCTTTAGATACAGAAATCTTGCCAATGTGCTAGTTCCTCCACTGCTGCAATATTTAGGCTTTAATTTATTTTCTTTTTCCACATGGCGCTAGATCGAAATCTCCTGCTCCAGTCTGTAAAACCCGTTTATTCAACACTTAGCAGATTTCACTCTTGATAGATACCAATCTGGTCATGGCGGCTTACATCACCGGTTATTACTAGCCATATATCATTAGGCCCCATTTAAGCCGCCACTCTGAATATATACTGTATCATTTTACTTCCGGCTTACTGAATCAACTTAAACTGGCAGAATTTTCTTTCTTTTAGGCTTCTTCCTTCACCATGCTGCCGAAGACAGTCACCTCATGCAATTGGGTTCCCTCCATTGTCACTGAGAACACACTCAAAGACTTTATCAAAATCGGCTTTTTACCAGCAAAAGATATCATGCATTGGCGCGCCCCCAAACCAAGCGAAGAAAGACCTCACCCAGAGGATGGTGAGGTCATCATTTTTACGGATCACATGAATCGGGGCTTCTCACCGCCCAGATCAAAAAAATTCCGAGACGTTCTGCACTTCTTTCAACTCCATACTCAAGACATCGGACCCAATTCCGTGTCAAACATTTGCAATTTTCAAGTTTTCTGCGAAGTATACCTTCAAGAGGAACCCAGTGTTGAACTCTTTAGGGAATATTTTTATTTGAACCGGCAAAACGAGTTCACGAACGGACCCAGCTTGGAACTTGGTGGAATCTCAATTCAACGAAGAAGAGATGCCATCTTCCCCTATGCTTGCCCGCCGAGTCACCCGAAAGATTGGAACCAGACATGGTTTTACTGCAAAGATACCTCTCCGGCTGTTGAGAATCCATTGCCGGGTTATCGTGTCCAGCGTCTTGACCCAAAGCATTGTCTTCCCGAAAAGCTTACCACTGCTGAACGTGCAAAGCTTGCCCCCACCATTGCAAAGGTCAAGGCTCTGCTGGAAAATGGGTTAACCGGCATCGACTTGGTTCGGTGTTGGGTTTCTTGGCGAATCATACCCTTGAGCCGCCGACCTGGCTTAATGTGTACTTACACGGTGGTATAAAGGATCCACTGCATCACAGTTCCATGCGTTTAACTGATGGGGCCATGAATGAAATGACAAAGACCCTTCTGAATGAAGATCCGGAAGATTGCAGCAAAGTGGGTCTGAACCCTTTCTGCAAGCTTAACCCGCCACCGGATGTGAGTCTCTAAATCCCTTGCTTTTACCTCATCATCCAAATGTTCTATTAACTCAACTTTGATGACTTTCATAGGCTGAATCGGATTTTTGGAAAAAGACATATGACCATGAAGCTGCCAAAAAGGCCAGGGCTGCCAAAAAAGCCGCCAAGAAAACCACCAAGAAAACTAAGAAGAAATCAAGTGCTTCCGAGATGTTTGAACTGAATGACAGCTCTGAGTCGGAGGTAGCCCTTGACTCCCTCGGCTCCTTTTTCAATCACCTTATTCACACTGATTATTATCAGGATGACACGGGGCCAGCCAAGCAGTTGAAGAAGAGGTAACTATTATTTCCCCCGGCTCAGCACCTTTGCCAAGACAGAAAATTTGACGAGTAACCCGGAAAGTAAGGTTTTCACACCCCTTAGCTCATTTGGAACCTCACTTTCTTTTGAAGCAACAGCAGCACGAGAGCCGACGACAGACTCGGACCAGCGGAGGTGAAGAATTATCCTCCGGCTTACCGAATACTCCCGTTCCGCGGAAACGCCGAAACGAGGTCCTTCCGAACTTAAACTCTTTTTACCCACTGGCGGGTCTCATTCGCCAGCCACTTAATTCTTCCGATTCAATCTACTAGGAGGCTTCTCGCTCTTCCTCCGGCAACTCATCACATACCCACTTGCCGGCTTTCAAGACTGCTCCTGGGTAATAACAATTTCTGTTATTTTTTAACCTCCTTACGCTCTTATACTTGTACTGACCTCTCATAACCCGTGCAGTGGACAAGCAAAGCCTAGTAAGAAGGCAAATGTGACCAAGCCGGCTGAAGATCCTAAAGTCCATGAACCGGAGCAGCAAGTCCCAGCAACAGACGCTTCTGAAAAACAACCAGAAGAACCTGTCCATGATGTCCCACCAGAGATTCCTGACCTTTCCGGTGACCAGACAAAACTCAATCCTTTGAGTACTGAATCATCAAGCCCACTTAAACCATCGGAGACACATGCCGACGATGTTATGATCACTGGCACCGGCTTTACAGAACCGGGAAATCCAACTGTCTTAGCCAAACACTCCGCTAAACAGGAGTTCATTGAAAAGCGGAAAGTGAGATTTGATGTTGCCCACTATTCTCAATTGAGCAGTAGTGAAGTACTCTCTGTTACCTCAACCAAGTACACACCAGCCGCGATCTTGAAATCAATATGGTGAAGCAGAGGCATCAAAAATATGAGGTATGGATTCCTGCTTAAATAAGCTATGTACATCCTGCCAGCCCCCAAGTCTACTGGGTATGATAAGATTGAATACACTGTAGACTTAGAATAACTATGAGCATATTTTGTAGAATCCTTCCAAGGCCGGCTTTCACATTTAAAGTTAAACCGGATTTTAAACAATTAACATTGCATCCGTAGTCCCCGAGGGCCGGTTTAATCAGCATGAATGAGCCGGTCCTGTTTACCATTGTTCATAAAAGAGAGCTTACCTGTATAGCCCCCATGAACCGGCTGTGATTGTTTACGGCACAACCGGGTCATCATAAAGTAGTAAAGAGACGCCAGCGATATGCATTAGCCCCCAAGTGCCAAGTACTCTTGCTTGCAAAGTGCTTGGGACTTATTCACATGAGCCGTTGTATGAAGAGTTTTTCGGCAGACATTAGCCCCCAAGTGCCAAGTGTTGTTGGTTGCAAAAGGCTTGGGACTTATATTCCTGTAACCGGATATGAATGTGTTTGCAACTCTGTTTTTGTACAGGACGCCACTGCTGAACTTCAATTACAATTGGCTGATGCAAAGACCCGGCTGGAGAATCAAGAGTCTGAGACCCGAAAGCTGATTCAAAATTCCAATTTAGCGTGGCTGAAACAGAAAAGCTGAAGACCAGTTTTGAGGCTGAAAGAAATGCCTGGGCTGAAGAAAAGACTGCTTTAACGCAGCAGGCTGAAAAAGCGGAGGCGACTCTTCAAGAGGTGACCACTGAGCTTACCGGTTTAAAGCACCGTGTATCCCAGATGGTTTCTGCTATCTTTGGTGAGTCGCCTTGTTAACATCAAAATTGAATCTCCTCCTTGATGGTATAAATCGCCTCTAACCAATCCATAATTATTACTCAGGTCCCAGGAGCGGTAATATTAGCCAGGAAATGCTTGTGAAGCTCAAGGCTGTTTATAGACTTGTTGAACAGCTATATACTGGAACTCAGCAGGCACTGGCCACGATTTCCTTGACTAAGCAAGCACCTACTCTCTTGAGTGATGTCTTGAAAAAACTCTTTGTTCTGCCTGCTAGGATTGGTGGGATGAAGCGGTCATCTGCAAGAGCCGGTGCCGTGACAGCTTTGAGCCGGGCCAAGGCATGGTTACCAGAGCTAGACCCGGCTGAGGTAGCTACTGGATATCCAAGCTTGAAAGAAGACAATACTTCATTTGATCAAAAGGACTTCGCTGCCTGTGTGAAAGAAATACGTCCTCTGGCCATTCTTATTGCAAATGAAACAGATCTGTCAAAATACCACCCGACTTGCAACATGGAGAATCAGAAGATGCACACGCCGGCTTATAAAGTGATGGATCTGATCCCCCCAATCCGTAAGCGTACTTTCGCCCCTGAAGTTGAACCGTCCGGACTTATAGATGATGAAGCTGAATTTCAAGCCTTGTGTGGCATCGACTGGTCATCACCAAATTTCCAGACGGCAGAGGAGGACGAAGAACAGGAGAAGGATGATCCAAAAGCCTCAAGTCATCAAGGCCAAGAAGAATGAACCGCCGGGCGGTTTATATATTTGGTCCTTTGAAAAACACTTGTTCTTTTTTGGCTCACTGAGTCATGTAATAGGCTAGTAAAACTTTGATCTGTCGTGCCATCGTGCATGCTTTTGTTTTGCGCGACACGGTTGCTCTACTAAGTTGAATATCTTCCACTTATGTTTATGATTTCATCAACTCTGTGCAGCAGATTTTCTATTGTACCTGCACACAAATACATGACGAGGATCCTGGTGGTTTACCGCAAGACGGGTCATAATATCTTGCAAAGAACCACTGGCGGTACCAGGGCCGTTTTAATCATGACCTTTAATAAAAATATCATACCTGTGATACACCACCGGCTTAATACGCTATATGCAGCAAGGGGTGATATCCCAAACTTAGAGCACAACGCTTCCAGGCAAAAAATCCTTATACCCTGGCGACTTATAGTCTTAAAGCCAGGTCGGGTTAATAAACTCCGGGTATGCTCAAATATGAGCCATAGAGATGAAGGCTACATGGCCTGAATCATGGTTAAATCATATGTCAAGACAAACCCAAAAATGTTCAAAAGACGAATAAAAGCGAGAAAAACGAGGCTTTCATAGGCCGCCAAGCCTAATGCTCCGAGGCTTTCGTGGCGTATGAGCCGGACCAAGAGGGATATTTACAGCTATGCTTCAAATATGAGCAGGAAGCCCCCAAGTGGTTTGCGGTCATAAGTGTGGCATTGCGCCGATCAAGAGGGATATTCACAGCTATGCTTCCAATATGAGCAGGAAGCCCCCAAGTGACCATAATTGTGGCACTGCGCCGATCAAGAGGGAAATGCACAACTATGCTTCAAATATGAGCAGGAAGCCCCCAAGTGATCATAATTGTGGCATTGCGCCGATCAAGAGGGATATGCACAGCTATGCTTCAAATATGAGCAGGAAGCCCCCAAGTGACCATAATTGTGGCATTGCGCCGATCAAGAGGGATATGCACAGCTATGCTTCAAATATGAGCAGCAAGCCCCCAAGTGACCATAATTGTGGCATTGCGCCGATCAAGAGGGATATTCACATCTATTCTTCAAATATGCGCAGTAAGCCCCCAAGTGACCATAATTGTGGCATTGCGCCGATCAAGAGAGATATTCACAACTATGCTTCAAATATGAGCAGGAAGCCCCCAAGTGACCATTTATAATGAAAAAGACTCGTTATTCCTTGAGATGAAACAAATAGAGGCCCCGTATTAGCAGGGGTGCCATCTTTATTATAATCATCATAATATATACATTGTCAAGATATGTACATTGTACGAGCCGGCGGCTCAAGTGTGGTAAGGCCGAAGATGAGCAATATTCCACGGCCGGTGGGTCTCCTCCTCCGACTTACATGAGTCCTTGTGTTCTCGAATGTCGATAAGGTAGTACGATCCGTTGTTCAAATTTTTGCTGACCACAAAGGGTCCTTCCCAAGGTGGGGATAACTTGTGCATATCAGTTTGATCCTGGATAAGCCGGAGCACCAGGTCACCATCTTGAAAAGTTCTGGTTTTAACCCGGCGGCTGTGATAGCGGCGCAGATCTTGCTGGTAAATCGCCGAACGAGCCGCCGCAAGGTCACGCTCCTCATCCAATAAGTCAAGTGCATCCTGACGTGCTCTTTCATTATCATCTTCAACATAAGCCACCACACGAGGCGAATCGTGACGGATGTCACTTGGGAGAACCGCCTCTGCTCCGTAGACCATGAAGAAAGGCGTGTAACCTGTAGATCTGTTGGGGTGGTATTAATGCTCCATAACACAGAAGGTAACTCCTCCACCCAACAACCCGGCGTCCTCTGTAATGGAACCATAAGTCGGGGCTTGATACCCTTCAGAATCTCTTGATTGGCTCGCTCGGCTTGACCATTAGACTGGGGGTGAGCCACTGATGATACATCAAGCCGGATATGCTCACGTTGACAAAATTCTTTCATAGAACCCTTGGATAGATTAGTGCCATTATCAGTTATGATACTGTGGGGAAAGCCAAAACGGAAAATCACCTTTTTGATGAACTGAACCGCCGTTGCCGCGTCACATTTACTGACCGGCTCTGCCTCAACCCACTTTGTAAATTTGTCAACTGCCACCAGGAGGTGTGTCTTTTTATCCTTGGACCTTTTGAAAGGCCCAACCATATCGAGTCCCCACACTGCAAACGGCCAAGTAATTAGAATCATCCTCAATTCTTGAGCCTACACATGAGCTCGTCGGGAGAATTTCTGACAACCATCACATTTACTGGCTAGATCCTCAGCATCAGCATGAGCCATCAGCCAATAAAACCCATGACAAAAAGCCTTAGCCACAAGAGACTTAGAACCGGCATGATGGCCACAATCGCCTTCATGAATTTCACGCAGAATCTCACGGCCCTCCTTTGGAGAAACACAACATTGAAACGCCCCTGTGACACTGTGATGATGTAGCTCTCCATGAACAATAGTCATTGACTTGGACCGCCGGGTTATCTGCCTGGCCAAAGTTTCATCCTCACGTAACTCGCCCCGAGTCATATAAGCCAAATATGGAACTGTCCAATCAGGACTCGCATGAAGAGCCGCCACCAATTGTCCTTCCGGGTCAGGAATAGCCAGATCTTCCTCTGTAGGCAATTTGACAAAAGGGTTATGCAGAATATCCAGGAAAGTGTTAGGTGGCACCGGCTTAAGCTGGGATCCTAACCGGCTTAAGGCATCAGCCGCCTTATTTTTCCTATGATCCACATGTTCAACTTGATAACCCTTAAAGTGACCCGCAATAGCATCAACCTCTCGATGATAAGCCTCCATGAGTGGATCCTTAGAATCCCAAGTGCCAGAAACTTGCTGAGCCACCAGATCTGAGTCGCCGAAACACCTCACCCGACTTAAGCTCATCTCCTTAGCCATCCGAAGACCATGGAGCAAGGCCTCATACTCAGCTGCATTGTTAGTACAAGGGAATATCAGCCGGAGAACATAAGAAAATTTATCACCTTGTGGGGTAGTTAATACAACTCCAGCCCCCGAGCCTTCCAACTGCATGGATCCATCAAAGTGAATAGTCCAATACGTGTTATCCCGCTTCTCCTCAGGCATATGTAACTCTGTCCAATCATTGATAAAATCCACAAGTGCTTGAGACTTGATGGCTGTACGGGGCACATACTTTAAACCATGAGGCCCAAGCTCAATGGCCCACTTGGCTACCCGACCTGTGGCTTCTCTGTTTTGAATGATATCCCCTAAGGGGGCAGAACTAACCACAGTGATAGGATGACCCAGAAAATACTGCTTAAGCTTCCGGCTAGCCATAAAAACCCCATACACAAGCTTCTGCCAATGTGGATACCTCTGTTTGGACTCAATAAGGACCTCACTGATATAGTAAACCGGCCGTTGAACCGGATATTCTTTGCCTGTTTCCTTCCTTTCCACCACAATGGCAACACTAACAGCTCGGCTATTGGCAGCCACATATAACAGCAAAGGCTCTTTATCAACGGGAGCAGCCAAAACGGGCGGCTCAGCCAACTGTTTCTTCAAGTCCTCAAATGCTTGATTAACAGCATCACTCCACACAAAGTGATCTGTTTTCTTCTTCATCTGGTATAGCGGTATAGCCTTTTCACCCAACTGGCTTATGAACCGGCTTAAAGCGGCAATACAACCCGCCAGACGTTGAACATCATTGACACATCTTGGCTTAGCCAAGGAAGTAATAGCCTTGATCTTCTCCGGGTTAGATTCAAGGCCTCTGTTGGAAACATGAAACCCCAAAAGCTTACCAGCTGGTACACCAAAAACACACTTGGCCGGGTTAAGCATCATCTTATAAACCTGGAGATTATCAAAGGTCTTGATAATCCCCAAGTGCAAGGAATCATCGTAGCAATTTCCACAGGTGGAAGTGATAAGTATGGAGTGTCGAACCCACAAGGAGCTAAAGGTAAGATCAATATTCTCTCAAGCCCTATCTGCCACTGATATGACTCTACGTACACCGAACGTTTGCTTCCAACTAGCAACGAGAAATAGAACTATGTTGTGGGTATGAAGAGGATAACTTTGTATGATATCGGAGAGATAAAATATAAAAGTAGGCGTTGTTATCATAAAGTTGGAATATATTACTAAATATTATAAATAGCGAGTGTGGAATAATGGTGGATCAGTGTGCGGAATTGTCCTAGGCAATTGTTAACAAGACCGGTAGTCGTCATTGCAATTTCATATGAGGGAGAGGCATAAGCTAACATACTTTCTCTACTTGGATCATATGCACTTATGATTGGAACTCTAGCAAGCATCCGCAACTACTAAAGATCATTAAGCTAAAACCCAACCATAGCATTAACATATCAAGTCCCCTTTATCCCATACGCAACAACCCCCTTACTCAGGTTTATGCTTCTGTCACTCAAGCAACCCACTATAAGCGAATCATGAACATATTGCAACACCCTACAGCGGGAATCCCTCACGCTTGCACGACACAGAGGGCACAATAGGACAGCACCCAAAAAAAACATACAACTCGTACCAATCTAGATCATCAATCAACCCAAGGACAAAAGATATCTACTCAAAAGATCATAAGATGGCAACACATCATTGGATCATAATATGTGGCATAAAGCACCATGTTCAAGTAGGGATTACAGCGGGGTGCGGGAGAGTAGACTGCGTAAAAGAGATGAGGATGGTGATGTTGATGAAGACGATCACCGCGGCGATGATTCCCCTCCCGATGGCACTCCGGCGCCACCAAGAGAGAGGAGGAGAGGTTCTCCCCCTTGTGCTTCCTCCTCCATGGCCTCCCCCCTAGATGGGGAGAGGTTCTCCCTCTGGTCCTTGGCCTTCATGGCGATGATGGCCCCTCCGGGATCCTCCTCCATGGCCTCCGGTGATGATGGCCCCCTCTGGCAGGGTGCCGGAGAGGGCCTACATTGATTTCTCGTGGCTACAGAGGCTTGCGGCGGCGGAACTCCCGATCTAGGTTAATTTTCCAAGGTTTCTGTATTTATAGGAATTTTTGGCGTTGGTCTCACGTCAAGGAGGTGCCCGAGCTGTCCACGAGGCAGGCCCACGCGGCCAGGGGGTGGGCGCGCCCCCCACCCTCGTGGGCAGCTCGGGACTCTTCTGGCCCAACTCCGATGCTCCGTGGTCTTCTTTTGGTCCATAAAAAATCATCAAAAATTGGCACATCAATTGGACTCCGTTTGGTATTCCTTTCTACAAAACTCAAAAACAAGGAGAAAATAGAAACTGGCACTAGGCTCTAGGTTAATAGGTTAGTCCCAAAAATCATATAAAATAGCATATAAATGCATATAAAACATCTAAGATGGATAATATAATAGCATGAATACTTCATAAATTATAGATACGTTGGAGACGTATCAGCATCCCCAAGCTTAATTCCTGCTCGTCCTCGAGTAGGTAAATGATAAAAGAAATAATTTATGAAGTGTGAATGCTAGCAGGTGCACAAGTTTGATCAATGATAATTTCAATCACCTTTTCTAGCATCATTATATGTCATAACAGTAGCTCATCTCATAAAACTTTTCATGATCAAGTAACAAGCTATTCACATGTTAAAGTATAGATCATAAACTTTCTTGAAAACTAACAAACAGTGCTCTTAGTCATCAAACAATTGCAATTCACCTTATTTTCAGGAAGGGTCTATGTCAGAGCTTTGATTTAGCAAACTCCACATACTCAACTATCATTTAGTCTTTCACAATTGCTAACACTCACGCGATATTTATGGGTTCAAAGTTTTAATTAGACACAGAGAAAGATAGGGGCTTATAGATTCGCCTCCCAACCTTTTACCTCAAGGGTAATGTCAACAATAATAGTTCATGATGCCTTACATCCAATTGGATATATATATATATATATATATATATATCAGAATCTTTCCAACACAATGTGCTTGCCAAAGGATAAAATGTAAAAAGAAAAGGTGATAAATCACCATCACTCTTGCATAAGGGTAAGAGATAAAAGTAAAGGATAGGCCCTTCGCAGAGGGAAGCAGAGGTTGCCATGCGCTTTCAAGGTTGGATGCACAAAATCTTAATGCGAAAAAACGTCACTTTATATTGCCACTTGTGATATGGACCTTTATTATGCAGTCCGTCGCTTTTATTTCTTCCACATCACAAGATCGTATAAAGCTTATTTCCTCCACACTAATCAATCATACATATTTAGAGAGCAATTTTTATTGCTTGCACCGATGACAACTTACTTGAAGGATCTTACTCAATCCATAGGTAGGTATGGTGGACTCTCATGGCAAAACCGGGTTTAAGGGTATTTGGAAGCACAAGTAGTATCTCTACTTAGTGCAAAGAATTTGGCTAACATGAGGGGGAAAGGCAAGCTCAACGTGTTGGGCGATCCATGACAATATACTTTATTTCAGATATAAGAAAACATAACCCATTACGTTGTCTTCCTTGTCCAACATCAACCTTTTAGCATGTCATATTTTAATGATTGCTCACAATTACAAAAGATGTCCAAGATAGTATATTTATATGTGAAATCCCTCTTCCTTCAATATTCTTTCATGAATTGTTCAAGTGACCAATTATACGTTTGCTAACTTTCAATAAGTTTACTACCTATACTTATTATGTGTGAAGTAATTACTCCCCATGTTATAAGCATATGAAACATATATAAATTTAGGTTTATGACATTCAATTTATTCAACCATTTACTCATAGGATATACGTGAAGCACATGAGTAAATGACAAACTACTCCAAAAGACATGAGTGAAGAACACTGAGTAGTCAAATAATTAACTAGCCATGGGAGGATTCTTTTTCATTCAATATTTCAGATCCAATGATTTTATTCAAACAGCAAGTAAAATTGAAAATACGCTCCAAGCAAAACACATATCATGTGACGAATAAAAATATAGCTCCGAGTAAGGTATACCTATAGTTTTGAAGACGAAAGAGGGGATGCCTTCCGGGGCATCCCCAAGCTTAGGCGCTTGAGTCTTCCTTGAATATTACCTTGGGGTGCCTTGGGCATCCCCAAGCTTAGGGTCTTTCCACTCCTTATTCTCCTCATATCGATATCTCACCCAAAGCTTGAAAACTTCAATCACACAAAACTTAACGAAACTTCTTGAGATAGGTTAGTATGATAAAGAGTAAACCATTCACTTTGGTACTGTCAAAGACAAGGTTCATAATTGTTCTCACACAATGCCTACTGTACCATATCATTTCTACAATTTATATTGAGAAATATAAGTCATAGAAACTAGAAAACAAGCAAACTATGCAATGAAAACAGAATCTGTCAGAAACAGAACAGTCTGTAATGATCTGAACATAAACTGTACTTCTGCTACTCCAAAAATTATGAAATAAATTGGTGGACGTGAGGAATTTGTCTATTAATCTTCTGCAAAAATAATCAACTCAAAATCACTCTTATGTAAAAAATGAAAGCTAATCTCGTGAGCGCAAAGTTTCTGTTTTTTACAGCAAGATCACATTAACTTTCACCCAAGTCTTCCCAAAGGTCTTACTTGGCACTTTATTGAAACAAAAGCTATAAAACATGATTACTACAGTAGATTAATCATGTAGACACACAAAAACAGTAAGGGTAAATATTGGGTTGTCTCCCAACAAGCGCTTTTCTTTAATGCCTTTTAGCTAGGCATGATGATTTCCATGATGCTCACATAAAAGATAAGAATTGAAACATAAAGAGAGCATCATGAAGAATATGACTAGCACAATTGATTCTAACCAACTTCCTATGCCTAGGGATTTTGTGAGCACACAACTTATGGGAACAAGAATCAACTAGCATAGGAAGGCAAAACAAGTATAACTTCAAAACTTTAAGCACATAGAGAGGAAACTTGATATTATTGCAACTCCTACAAGCATGTATTCCTCCCTCATAATAATTTTCAGTAGCATCATGGATAGCAAATTTGTTCTCATACTCAATTGTAACCTCTTCCAAAATAGTGGAATCATTATTAGCTAAAGTTGACACTCTTCCAAATCCACTTTCATAAATACCACACTAAGATTCAACACCCTCCAAAATAGTGGGATCACTAATTCCTAAAGTTGACACTCTTCCAAACCCACTTTAAATTATAGTATTATTCATACTCCAAAAGATATAAGTGAAGTTCATGGAGCATTCTACAATTAATATAGACTAACCAATATCCAAGCTCAAAATATGTAAGTGAAGCACACGAAGCATTCTATAAAACCATACTCAAAAGATTTAAGTGAAGCACAAAGAGCAATTCTATAAGATCATACTTAAAAGATATAAGTAAAGCACATAAAGTATTCTATAAATCAATGAAGGGCTATCTCATGCTAGCATGGTTCTTAAAGGAAAAACAAAAAACAGAAAGGACACAAATCATGTGAACAAAACAAAAACCGAGGTATACCGATAATTGTTGAAGAAGAAAGATGGGATGCCAACCGGGGCATCCCCAAGCTTAGATGATTGAGTATCCTTTGAAATATTTACTTGGGGTGCCTTGGGCATCCCCAAGCTTGAACTCTTGCCTCTCTTTATTCTTCTCATATTGATAGTTCCTCGATCTTCGAACACTTCATCCACACAAAACTTTAACAAAAACTTTGTGAGATCCGTTAGTGTATTAAAGCAAATCACTACCTTTAGGTACTGTAATGAACTCATTCTTTATTTATATTGGTGTTAAACCTACTGTATTCCAACTTCTCTATGGTTTATACCCCCCGATACTAGCCATAGATTCATCGAAATAAGCAAACAACACACGCAAAACAGAATCTGTTAAAAACAGAACAGTCTGTAGTAATCTGGAAGTTTGGTAAACTTCTGTAACTCCTAAAATTATGAAATAAATTTGAAAATTTGAAAATTTTGTACATAAGTAATGTGCAAAAAGTAAATTCATGCACTACAGCCAAAGTTTCTGTTTTTGTTCTGCACATGGTAAACAAGCAATCTAATCATCCTAAAACCAAAGCTTGGCACATTATTTTTATAATACAATGGATATATACAAGGGGATAATTATTTACAGAGAAACTTCCATGAAAAATTATACATTGTTTCCGTGAGCATGAACACAAGTGCTCAAGGTCGACCCTCACTTCTTCAATGCATAACTTTCCAATCACTTCTCTTTTTCAAAAACTTTTTAGGCATGAGAGGCAAGTAATTTTTTTTTGTATTTTCATTCTTTAATTTTTTTTGTATGTTTCACCCACAACTAAACAGAAACAAAAAGGAAAAATGAAATCTACTTAGTGAAGAAAGCAAACAAACACACACGAGAATATCAACCCCAGGCTATTGCTCCCCGGCAACGACGCCAGAAAAGAGCTTGATAATCCCCAAGTGCAAGGAATCATCGTAGCAATTTCCAAAGGTAAAAGTGATAAGTATGGAGTGTCGAACCCACAAGGAGCTAAAGGTAAGATCAATATTCTCTCAAGCCCTATCTGCCACTGATACGACTCTACGTACACCGAACGTTTGCTTCAAACTAGCAACGAGAAATAGAACTATGTTGTGGGTATGAAGAGGATAACTTTGTATGATATCGGAGAGCTAAAATATAAAAGTAGGTGTTGTTATCATAAAGTTGGAATATATTACTAAATATTATAAATAGCGAGTGTGGAATAATGGTGGATCGCTGTGGGGAATTGTCCTAGGCAATTGTTAACAAGACCGGTAGTCGTCATTGCAATTTCATATGAGGGAGAGGCATAAGCTAGCATACTTTCTCTACTTGGATCATATGCACTTATGATTGGAACTCTAGCAAGCATCCGCAACTACTAAAGATCATTAAGGTAAAACCCAACCATAGCATTAACATATCAAGTCCCCTTTATCCCATACGCAACAACCCCCTTACTCGGGTTTATGCTTCTGTCACTCAAGAAACCCACTATAAGCGAATCATGAACGTATTGCAACACCCTACAGCGGGAATCCCTCACGCTTGCACGACACAGAGGGCACAATAGGACAGCACCAAAATAAAACATACAACTCGTACCAATCTAGATCATCAATCAACCCAAGGACAAAAGATATCTACTCAAAACATCATAAGATGGCAACACATCATTGGATCATAATATGTGGCATAAAGCACCATGTTCAAGTAGGGATTATAGCGGGGTGCGGGAGAGTGGACTGCGTAAAAGAGATGAGGATGGTGATGATGATGGTGATGTTGATGAAGACGATCACCGCGGCGATGATTCCCCTCCCGATGGCACTCCGGCGCCACCAAGAGAGAGGAGGAGAGGTTCTCCCCCTTGTGCTTCCTCCTCCATGGCCTCCCCCCTAGATGGGGAGAGGTTCTCCCTCTGGTCCTTGTCCTTCATGGCGATGATGGCCCCTCCGGGATCCTCCTCCATGGCCTCCGGTGATGATGGCCCCCTCTGGCAGGGTGCCGGAGAGGGCCTACATTGATTTCTCGTGGCTACAGAGGCTTGCGGCGGCGGAACTCCCGATCTAGGTTAATTTTCCAAGGTTTCTGTATTTATAGGAATTTTTGGCGTTGGTCTCACGTCAAGGAGGTGCCTGAGCTGTCCACGAGGCAGGCCCACGCGCCCAGGGGGTGGGCGCTCCCCCCACCCTCGTGGGCAGCTCGGGACTCTTCTGGCCCAACTCCGATGCTCCGCGGTCTTCTTTTTGTCCATAAAAAATCATCAAAAATTGGCACGTCAATTGGACTCCGTTTGGTATTCCTTTCCGCAAAACTAAAAAACAAGGAGAAAACAGAAACTGGCAGTGGGCTCTAGGTTAATAGGTTAGTCCCAAAAATCATATAAAATAGCATATAAATGCATATAAAACATCTAAGATGGATAATATAATAGCATGAATACTTCATAAATTATAGATACGTTGGAGACGTATCAGGTCTCCTTCAGATCCTTAATCAGGGTTTCCTTCTTTCTGGATTTCACCACAATGTCATCCACATAAGCATGAACATTACGCCCGATTTGATTATGAAGGCAATTTTGCACACACCGTTGTTAAGTAGCCTGGGCACTCTTGAGCCCGAAAGGCATGGATACATAGCAGAAGGCTCCAAACAGAATAATGAAAGTTGTCTTCTCCTTGTCCTTAACAGCCATTTTGATCTGATGGTAACCAGAATAAGCATCCAGAAAGCTCAAACGCTCACAACCCGCCGTAGCATCAATAATTTGATCAATACGAGGGAGAGCAAAAGGATCAGCCAGACAAGCTTTATTTAAGTCTGTGTAATCCACACACATACGCCAAGTGCCGTTCTTCTTAAGCACTAGCACCGGGTTAGCCAACCACTCAGGATGAAAAACTTCAATGATGAACCCAGCCGCCAAGAGCCGGGCCACTTATTCAGCAATAGCTTTGCGCCTCTCTTCATTAAAACAACGAAGAAACTGCTTGGCCGGCTTAAACTTCGGATCAATATTAAGAGTGTGCTCAGCGAGTTCCCTCGGTACACCCGGCATGTCAGAAGGTTTCCATGCAAAGATGTTCCGATTCTCATGGATGAACTTGATGAGCGCGCCTTCCTATTTTGGATCCAGATTAGCACTGATGCTGAACTGCTTTGATGAATCGCCAGGAACAAAATCAACTAGCTTGGTGCCATCCACCGACTTAAACTTCAAGACCGGTTCATGCTCCGCAGTTGGTTTCTTCAAGGACGTCATATCTGTCGGGTCAACATTATCTTTGTAAAACTTCAATTCCTTTGTCAGCATAAGCCGCATATCCTTCTTCACATTCCAGAGCTATCTCCCGGCTTCCATGCACTGTGATAGTCCCCTTGTGACCGGCATTTTGAGCTGCAGATAAACATAACAAGGCCGTGCCATGAACTTGGCATAAGCCGGCCGTCCAAACAGAGCATGATACGGGCTCTGAATCTTGACTACTTCAAAGGTCAACGTCCCAGATCTGGAATCATAATCATCTCCAAAAGCAACCTCTAGGTCTATTTTACCAACCGGGTATGCCGACTTACCAGGCACCACACCGTGAAAGACAATGTTCGACGGTTTAAGATTTTTATCAGTCAATCCCATGCGACGGAAAGTTTCATAATAAAGGATATTGATACTGCTACCTTCGTCCATGAGTACCTTAGTGAATTTATATCCTCCAACCTGAGGCGCCACCACCAAAGCCAAGTGACCAGGATTATCAACCCGAGGCGGGTGATCCTCACGACTCCACACAATGGGCTGCTCAGACCATCGCAAGTAATGGGGAACTGCCGGCTGAACGGCGTTCACTGCCCGTTTATAGAGCTTCTGATCCCGCTTGGATAAACTTGTGGTGAAGACGTGGTACTGCCCACTATTCAACTGCTTCGGGTTACTCTGATATCGAGATTGTTGTTGCTGATTTCCCTGACCGGACTGTTGATGATAACCACTCTGATTGCCTTGATTGCCTGGGTGACCATGGAAACCGGAATTAGAACCGCCACCACCGTAACCCGGACCATGAGAGCCGAAACCTGAGCCGCCACCCGGCCCATGATTGTTCTGGAACCAATTTGAATTCTTGAACTCCTTCATGATTTGGCAGTCTTTCCAAAGGTGACTGGACGGCCTTTCCCGCGTACCATGCTTTGGGCAAGGCTCATTGCTACCTCTTGAGCACTGCGTTGGTTTTCCCTTGAAGAGGAAAGGGTGATGCAAGAAAGCAGCGTAAGTATTTCCCTCAGTTTTTGAGAACCAAGGTCAATCCAGTAGGAGGCCACGCACGAGTCCCTCACACCTACACAAATAAATAAATCCTCGCAACCAACGCGATAAGGGGTTGTCAATCCCTACACGGTCACTTACAAGAGTGAGATCTGATAGATATGATAAGATAATATTTTTGATATTTTTATGATAAAGATGCAAAGTAAAATAGAAAGCAATAAAAATAACTAAGTGTTGGAAGATTAATATGATGGAAAATAGACCCGGGGGCCATAGGTTTCACTAGGGGCTTCTCTCAAGAGCATAAGTATTTACGGTGGATGAACAAATTACTGTCGAGCAATTGACAGAATTGAGCATAGTTGATCATGTATATAGGCATCACGTCCGAGACAAGTAGACCGACTCCTGCCTGCATCTACTACTATTACTTCACACATCGACCGCTATCCAGCATGCATCTAGAGTATTAAGTTCATAAGAACAGAGTAACGCTTTAAGCAAGATGACATGATGTAGAGGGATAAACTCATGCAATGATATAAACCCCATCTTGTTATCCTCGATGGCAACAATACAATACGTGCCTTGCTGCCCCTACTGTCACTAGGAAAGGACACCGCAAGATTGAACCCAAAGCTAAGCACTTCTCCCATTGCAAGAAAGATCAATCTAGTAGGCCAAACCAAACTGATAATTCAAAGAGACTTGCAAAGATAACCAATCATACATAAAAGAATTCAGAGAAGATTCAAATATTGTTCATAGATAAACTTGATCATAAACCCACAATTCATCGGTCTCAACAAACACACCGCAAAAGAAGATTACATCGAATAGATCTCCACGAGAGAGGGGAAGAACATTGTATTGAGATCCAAAAAGAGAGAAGAAGCCATCTAGCTAATAACTATGGACCCGAAGGTCTGAGGTAAACTACTCACACATCATCGGAGAGGCTATGGTGTTGATGTAGAAGCTCTCCGTGATCGATGCCCCCTTCGGCGGAGCTCCGAAAAGGCCCCAAGATGGGATCTCACGGGTACAGAAGGTTGCGGCGGTGGAATTAGGTTTTTGGCTCCGTATCTGGTAGTTTGGGGGTACGTAGGTATATATAGGAGGAAGGAGTACGTCGGTGGAGCAACAGGGGGCCCACGAGGGTGGAGGGCGTACCCCCTACCTCGTGCCCTCCTGGTTGATGTCTTGACGTAGGGTCGAAGTCCTCTGGATCACATTCGTTCTGAAAATCACGTTCCCGAAGGTTTCATTCCGTTTGGACTCCGTTTGATATTCTTTTTCTGCGAAACTCTGAAATAGGCAAAAAACAGCAATTCTGGGCTAGGCCTCCGGTTAATAGGTTAGTCCCAAAAATAATATAAAAGTGTATAATAAAGCCCAATAATGTCCAAAACAGAATATAATATAGCATGGAGCAATAAAAAATTATAGATACGTTGGAGACGTATCAAGCATCCCCAAGCTTAATTCCTGCTCGTCCACGAGTAGGTAAATGATAAAAACAGAATTTTTGATGTGGAATGCTACTTGGCATAATTTCAATGTAATTCTTCTTAATTGTGGTATGAATATTCAGATCTGAAAGATTCAAGATAAAAGTTCAATATTGACATAAAAATAATAATACTTGAAGCATACTAACTAAGCAATTATGTCTTCTCAAAATAACATGGCCAAAGAAAGTTCATCCCTACAAAATCATATAGTTTAGTCATGCTCCATTTTCATCACACAAGAATGCTCTCATCATGCACAACCCCGATGACAAGCCAAGCAATTGTTTCATACTTTAGTAATCTCAAACCTTTTCAACTTTCACGCAATACATGAGCGTGAGCCATGGATATAGCACTATGGGTGGAATAGAATATAATGATGGGGGTTATGTGGAGAAGACAAAAAGGGAGAAAGTCTCACATCAACGAGGCTAATCAATGAGCTATGGAGATGCCCATCGATTGATGTTAATGCAATGAGTAGGGATTGCCATGCAACGGATGCACTAGAGCTATAAATATATGAAAGCTCAACAAAAGAAACTAAGTGGGTGTGCATCCAACTTGCTTGCTCACGAAGACCTAGGGCACTTGAGGAGGCCCATTGTTGGAATATACAAGCCAAGTTCTATAATGAAAAATTCCCACTAGTATATGAAAATGACAAAACAAGAGACTCTCTATCATGAAGATTATGGTGCTACTTTGAAGCACAAGTGTGGTAAATAGGATAGTAACATTGTCCCTTCTCTCTTTTTCTCTCATTTTTTTGGGCCTTCGCTTTTTTATGGCCTTTCTTTCTTTTTTCCTCACTTGGGACAATGCTCTAGAAAATTATGATCATCACACTTCTATTTATTTACAACTCAATGATTACAACTCGATACTAGAACAAAGTATGACTCTCTATGAATGCCTCCGGCGGTGTACCGGGATATGCAATGAACCAAGAGTGACATGTATGAGAGAATTATGAATGGTGTCTTCGCCACAAATACTATGTCAACTACATGATCATGCAAAGCAATATGACAATGATGAACGTGTCATGATAAACAGAACGGTGGAAAGTTGCATGGCAATATATATCTTGGAATGGCTATGGAAATGCCATAATAGGTAGGTATGGTGGATGTTTTGAGGAAGATATAAGGAGGTTTATGTGTGAAAGAGCGTATCATATCACGGGGTTTGGATGCACCGGCGAAGTTTGCACCAACTCTCAATGTGAGAAAGGGCAATGCACGGTACCGAAGAGGCTAGCAATGGTGGAAAGGTGAGAGTGCGTATAATCCATGGACTCATCATTAGTCATAAAGAACTCACATACTTATTGCAAAAATCTACAGGCCATCAAAAACCAAGCACTACGCGCATGCTCCTAGGGGGATAGATTGGTAGGAAAAGACCATCGCTCGTCCCCGACCGCCACTCATAAGGAGGACACTCAAAGAACACCTCATGTTTCAAATTTGTTACATAACGTTTACCATACATGCATGATACGGGACTTGCAAGCTTCAACACAAGTATTTCTCAAATTCACAACTACTCAACTAGCACAACTTGATATCACTACCTCCATGTCTCAAAACAATCATCAAGCATCAAACTTCTCTTAGTATTCAACACACTCATAAGAAAGTTTTTACTATTCTTGAATACCTAGCATATTAGGATTATTTAAGCAAATTACCATGCTGTTTAAGACTCTCAAAATAATCTAAGTGAAGCAAGAGAGAATAATAGTTTCTATAAAACAAAACCACCACCGTGCTCTATAAGTGAAGTACTAGAGCAAAAATTATATAACTCAAAAGATATAAGTGAAGCACATAGAGTATTCTAATAATTTCCGAATCATGTGTCTCTCTCTCAAAAGGTGTGTACAGCAAAGATGATTCTGGTAAACTAAAAAGCAAAGACTCAAATCATACAAGATGCTCCAAGCAAAACACATATCATGTGGTGAATAAAAATATAGCTCCAAGTAAAGTTACCGATGGAAGTAGACGAAAGAGGGGATGCCTTCCGGGGCATCCCCAAGCTTTGGCTTTTAGGTGTCCTTATATTATCTTGGGGGTGCCATGGGCATCCCCAAGCTTAGGCTCTTGCCACTCCTTGTTCCATAATCCATCAAATCTTTCACCCAAAGCTTGAAAACTTCACAACACAAAACTCAGCAGAAAATCTCGTGAGCTCCGTTAGCGAAAGAAAACAAAAGACCACTTCAAGGTACCGTAATGAACTCATTCTTTATTTATATTGGTGTTAAACCTACTGTATTCCAACTTCTCTATGGTTTATAAACTCTTTTACTAGCCATAGATTCATCAAAATAAGCAAACAACACACGAAAAACAGAATCTGTTAAAAACAGAACAGTCTGTAGTAATCTGTAACTAACGCAAACTTATGGAACTCCAAAAATTCTACCAAAATAGGAAGACCTAGAAAATTTGTTTATTGATCAGCAGAAATTGGAATCAATATTTTATCACGTTCTGGTGATTTTTAACAATTATTTTCGTGAACAGAAAGTTTCTGGAATTTTCAGCAAGATCAAATAACTATCATCCAAGAAGATCCTATAGGTTAAACTTGGCACAAACACTAATTAAAACATAAAAAGACATCTAACCAGAGGATAGATCAAATATTTATTCCTAAACAGAAGCAAAAAGCAAAAAAAAACTAAAAAAAAATTGGGTTGCCTCCCAACAAGCGCTATCGTTTAACGCCCCTAGCTAGGCATAAAAGCAAGGATAGATCTAGGTATTGCCATCTTTGGTAGGCAATCCATAAGTGGCTCTCATAATAGATTCATAAGGTAATTTTATTTTATTTCTAGGGAAGTGTTCCATGCCTTTCCTTAACGGAATTTGGAATCTAATATTCCCTTCCTTCATATCAATAATTCCACCAATCGTTCTAAGGAAAGGTCTACCAAGAATAATAGGACATGAAGGATTGCAATCTATATCAAGAACAATAAAATCTACGGGCACATAATTCCTATTTGCAACAATAAGAACATCATTAATTCTTCCCATAGGTTTCTTAATAGTGGAATCCGCAAGGTGCAAGTTTAGAGAGCAATCATCAAATTCAGGGAAACCTAGTAAATCGCATAAAGTTTTTGGAATCGTGGAAACACTAGCACTCAAATCACACAAAGCATAGCATTCATGATCTTTAATTTTAATTTTAATAGTAGGTTCCCATTCATCATAAAGTTTTCTAGGGATAGAAACTTCCAACTCAAGTTTTTCTTCATAAGATTGCATCAAAGCATCAACGATATGTTTGGTAAAGGCTTTATTTTGACTATAAGCATGAGGAGAATTTAGCACGAATTGCAACAAGGAAATACAATCTATTAAAGAACAATTATCATAATTAAATTCCTTGAAATCCAAAATAGTGGGTTCATTAATATCTAGAGTTTTGACCTCTTCAATCCCACTTTTATCAATTTTAGCATCAAGATCTAAAAACTCCGAATTTCTGGAACGCCTTCTAGGTAAAGGTGGATCATATTCAGTCCCTTCATTATCAAGATTAATATTGCAAAACAAAGATTTAATAGGGGACACATCAATAACTTTTAGATCTTCATCTTTATTTTCATAGAAATTTGAAGAACACGCTTTCACAAAGCAATCTTTCTTAGCACGCATCCTAGCGGTTCTTTCTTTGCACTCATCAATGGAAATTCTCATGGCTTTGAGAGACTCATTGATATCATGCTTAGGAGGAATAGATCTAAGTTTCAAAGAATCAACATCAAGAGAAATTATATCAACGTTCCTAGCCAATTCATCAACTTTAAGCAATTCTTCTTCAAGCAAAGCATTGAAATTGTTTTGCGAATTCATAAATTCCTTAGCACTATTCTCAAATTCAGAGGGCATCTTATTAAATTTTCCATAAGAATTGTTGTAGGAATTACCATAATTATTAGAGGAATTACTAGGATAAGGCCTGGGATTATAGTTTCCTCTATACGCGTTGTTACCAAAATTATTCCTACCAACAAAATTCACATCCATAGATTCGTTATTATTCTCAATCAAAGTAGACAAAGGCATATCATTAGGATCAGAAGAAACACTCTTAGTAGCAAGTAATTTCATAAGTCCATCCATCTTTCCACTCAAAACATTAATTTCTTCTATCGCATGCACTTTTTTATTAGTAGATCTTTCAGTGTGCCATTGAGAATAATTAACCATAATATTATCTAGGAGTTTAGTAGCTTCTCCTAAAGTGATTTCCATAAAAGTGCCTCCCGCGGCCGAATCTAAAAGATTTCTACAAGCAAAATTCAATCCGGCATAAATTTTTTGTATAATCATCCACAAATTCAAACCATGCGTAGGGCAATTACGTATCATTAATTTCATCCTCTCCCAAGCTTGTGCAACATGTTCATGATCAAGTTGCTTAAAATTCATAATATCGTTTCTAAGAGAGATGATCTTAGGGGGAGGAAAACACTTAGAGATAAAAGCATCTTTGCACCTATTCCAAGAATCAATACTATTTTTAGGCAAAGACGAAAACCAAGCTTTAGCACGATCTCTAAGCGAAAAGGGAAATAGCTTCAATTTAACAATATCGTTGTCCACATCTTTCTTCTTTTGCATATCACACAAATAAACAAAGCTATTTAGATGGGTAGTGGCATCTTCACTAGGAAGGCCGGCGAATTGATCTTTCATGACAAGATTCAACAAAGCGGTATTAATTTCACAAGACTCAGTATTGGTAAGAGGAGCAATCGGAGTGCTAAGGAAATCATTGTTGTTGGTATTGGTAAAGTCACATAATTTGGTATTATCTTGAGCCATCGTGACAAGCAAGCAATCCAACACACGAGCAAACAAGAAGCAAGCGAAAAAAAGGCGAATGAAAAAAAAGAGGGCGAATAAAACGACAAGGGTGAAGTGGGGGAGAGGAAAACAAGAGGCAAATGGCAAATAATGTAATGCGGGAGATAAGGATTTGTGATGGGTACTTGGTATGTTGACTTTTGCGTAGACTCCCCGGCAACGGCGCCAGAAATCCTTCTTGCTACCTCTTGAGCACTGCGTTGGTTTTCCCTTGAAGAGGAAAGGGTGATGCAGTAAAGCGGCATAAGTATTTCCCTCAGTTTTTGAGAACCAAGGTATCAATCCAGTAGGAGGCCACGCACGAGTCCCTCGCACCTACACAAACAAATAAATCCTCGCAACCAACGCGATCAGGGGTTGTCAATCCCTACACGGTCACTTACGAGAGTGAGATCTGATAGATATGATAAGATAATATTTTTGGTATTTTTATGATAAAGATGCAAAGTAAAATAGAAAGCAATAAAAATAACTAAGTGTTGGAAGATTAATATGATGGAAAATAGACCCGGGGGCCATAGGTTTCACTAGTGGCTTCTCTCAAGAGCATAAGTATTTACGGTGGATGAACAAATTATTGTTGAGCAATTGACATAATTGAGCATAGTTATGAGAATATCTAGGTATGATCATGTATATAGGCATCACGTCCGAGACAAGTAGACCAACTCCTGCCTGCATCTACTACTATTACTCCACACATCGACCGCTATCCAGCATGCATCTAGAGTATTAAGTTCATAAGAACAGAGTAACGCTTTAAGCAAGATGACATGACGTAGAGGGATAAACTCATGCAATATGATATAAACCCCATCTTGTTATCCTCGATGGCAACAATACAATACGTGCCTTGCTGCCCCTACTGTCACTGGGAAAGGACACCGCAAGATTGAACCCAAAGCTAAGCACTTCTCCCATTACAAGAAAGATAAATCTAGTAGGCCAAACCAAACTGATAATTCGAAGAGACTTGCAAAGATAACCAATCATACATAAAAGAATTCAGAGAAGATTCAAATATTGTTCATAGATAAACTTGATCATAAACCCACAATTCATCGGTCTCAACAAACACACCGCAAAAGAAGATTACATCGAATAGATCTCCACGAGAGAGGGGGAGAACATTGTATTGAGATCCAAAAAGAGAGAAGAAGCCATCTAGCTAATAACTATGGACCCGAAGGTCTGAGGTAAACTACTCACACATCATCGGAGAGGCTATGGTGTTGATGTAGAAGCCCTCCGTGATTGATGCCCCCTCCGGCGGAGCTCCGGAAAAGGCCCCAAGATGGGATCTCACGGGTACAGAAGGTTGCGGCGATGGAATTAGGTTTTTGGCGTCGTATCTGGTAGTTTGGGGGTACGTAGGTATATATAGGAGGAAGGAGTACGTCGGTGGAGCAACAGGGGGCCCATGAGGGTGGAGGGCGCGCCCCTACCTCGTGCCCTCCTGGTTGATGTCTTGACGTAGGGTCCAAGTCCTCTGGATCACGTTCGTTCTGAAAATCACGTTCCCGAAGGTTTCATTCCGTTTGGACTCCGTTTGATATTCTTTTTCTGCGAAACTCTGAAATAGGCAAAAAACAGCAATTCTGGGTTGGGCCTCCGGTTAATAGGTTAGTCCCAAAAATAATATAAAAGTGTATAATAGAGCCCAATAATGTCCAAAACAGAATATAATATCGCATGGAGCAATAAAAAATTGTAGATACGTTGGAGACGTATCACTCATTCATCATCTGCTCAAGATTTATACCTGACCGTCCTGCCCTTGGAGGTGGCTTCCCTTACGACACTGACCATTATTCTACGCGCTGGTATTGGCCACAAAATCTGAGCTGTTATCGGCCTTGCACTTACTATTGCCCCTGACTCGCCGGGTTATGATGCTGGCCCTTGGTATTGCCACTCTTCTTTCCCTTTCCCGTCTTTTCATCATCAGAGTCAGAGCCCTTGGTACTATCAGAGTCGGCATATTTAATCAGAGCTGCCATTAGCTCCCCCATATCATTGCAGTGGCGCTTGAGCCGGCCTAGCTTCTGCTTAAGAGGCAAAAAATGACAATTCTTCTCTAACATGAGGACTGCTAAGCCGGCATTGATGTTATCCGATGAGTGCAAGATGGCTTTGACCCGGCACACCCAATGGGTCATTGACTCGCCCTCTTCTTGAGCGCAGGCATCCAAATCCACAATCGACATGGGCTGCTTACACGTATCCTTAAAATTCTGGATAAACCGGGCTTTTAACTCGGCCCACGACCCGATGGAGTTGGCAGGCAGCCCTTTTAACCAAGTACGAGTCGTCCCATCCAGCATCATAGTGAAGTATTTGGCACATGCAGCATTGCTAACCTCCAACAGCTCCATGGCCATCTCGTAACTCTCAATCCACACCTCAGGGGGTAAGTCGGTTGTGTAGTTGGGCACCTTACGAGGTCCTTTGAAATCTTTCGGTAGACGCTCATTACGCAGAGCCGGCACTAAACATGGTACACCCGTGCTTCTAGAGGTCACGCCTGCTTCCACCGAAGTTGTCGGATAAACCAGAGATGGTTGATGAGCCGCGTACTGAGCCGCCAGCTCAGCCTCCCGACGTGCTCTATCCTGATCCATCAGGGCCTGAGTGTTACGGGCGGGTCATGTCCATGGGGCGGGTTACGACGCTGCTCACTGCTTGACGCCGCCGGGGAGTCCATGTGTCTGCTATAACTCCGGCTTGGGTGAGGGGTTGAGTGGATCCTCTCACAGCTGTAAGAATAAGCCTCCTGCTGCGCTAACACTGTTTGAAGAAGCTCTGTAGCCCGCCACGTTTCAACCACAGCTCGAGACTCGCCTTCAACCGGGAGAGCCGCCAATCGCGATGCCGCAGCGATCAAGTTATCCAAAGGGTTAGAATAATGACCCGGTGGTGTCGGCACATGTTGTGATGGGATATTATTCTGACGAGGCGGGTCCGTTGTGCGTGGTTGAGCCGGCGCTCTAGTCCCAGGTGCGGCTACTGCCCGGTTTACCCCTGGCGGGTCACTAGTCCCCGCACCATGTGTGTTGAAGAGGTTCCTCGCCTCGTAAACCGGAGGCAGACGACTTCGGTGCCTTCTCCTCAAGACTTCGTTTGAAGCGTTCTGATCCAACAAGAGCCGGAAGGAATCAGCCTAGATCCGTTCTGCATGAGCATCCAGAGCAGCTCGCTCCGCAGTCATCCTTGCGTCCTCAGCTTCCAAATCATCCTTGGCCTGAGCTATCTCATCCCGCAGCTTTGCAACTTCCGCATTATGCTGAGTTTGATTTGCCGGGTTAACCTCCGCTGTCAACAATGTTGTCAAAGTGTCCAATAAGTCGGACAAGACCTGAGCCGGCGGGCGCGCATGACCTCCTGCCCCGGCCGCCGTCGCCGTTGCTGACCCAGAAATCATTGCCGCTGTAGTCGAAGAATTCTGCACTAATTGCATACCGGCCATAAAAATCGCGACCCGGTTTGGCGGCTCATAGGGGTCCGAAATACTGTCGCCATCGGAACAGCCCCCAAGCCTGCCGTCCTGCAGTTGATACAATGACGTAGTCCCGCCTGTGGTCGACTCACAATCAGAATAGATGGTCATCTCACCGCCAGACATGGATCCGTCCTCAAATTCTCCCCCATGGATGAATGCAACAAAGGCACGCTTCACGGCGGGTTGAAACCGGGCGGGTTGTGCATGCTGAGCCGTCTCGATGATGTCGGTGCAGGTGTCCGGCTCAGGGCCCGGTTCGCCGATCTTGCCGATGAAGACGTGAATTCCGCCGAAGGGGACCCGGTACCTGTACTCGATTAAGCCGGCATCGGGGCCCCAGCCTGCGTCGTCGATGTAGAGCTTGCCGCGACGACTCTTAGTCATCCGGCCCACAGCGTATCCCTTGATCCCTTCGATGTTGCCCTGTAAGAACTCGAAACCACCATGCGCTGGCCCCACGGTGGGCGCCAACTGTCGTGGGATTGTCATGACAGATGTCCTAGTGTGAGGTCTTAGTCGTGGAGCCATCGCACTAGGTTAGCTTGAAGGGGTTAAACGGGACAAAGGACACAGGAGTTTATACTAGTTCGGCCCCTTGCGGTGAAGGTAAAGTCCTAATCCAGTTTGAGGTGGTATTGCTTATGTCTCGATTACTAGGGAGTGAATACGCTTGACCTAGCTTTCGATCTGTTGTCTCTTGCCCTAAACCGCCGCCGGGTCATCCCTTTATTGACGCCCTGCGGCTTACAGAGTCCTGGCTGGCTCATAAACGTGTCCGGCCCGGTGACTAATTACACTTGCCTTACAATGCAAGTCATGCATATATATGTATGGCGGTTTACACCTACGGGCCTTAAGCCGCCTTTGGGCCTTGGGCTCTTCATAAGTCATCCTCGTGAACCGCCATCTTCGATTCCTTCATGGGCTTCATGACATTAACCCGCCATTGGTACAACCCGGCCCCTCCTGGGTGGGTCATATCTAATAGTTATATCCCCAACACCGATGACAAAGGGAACAACGTATGTTGTTATGTGGTTTGACCGATAAAGATCTTCGTAGAATATGCAGGAGCCAATATGAGCATCCAGGTTCTGCTATTGGTTATTGACCGGAGATGTGTCTCGGTCATGTCTACATAGTTCTCAAACCCGTAGGGTCCACACGCTTAATGTTCGATGACGATTTGTATTATGAGTTATGTGATTTGATGACCGAAGTTTGTTCGGAGTCCCGGATGAGATCACAGACATGACGAGGAGTCTCGAAATGGTCGAGAGGTAAAGATTCATATATAGGACGATGGTATTTCGACACCAGAGGTGTTCTGGGTGATACTGGGTCACCGGAAGGGGTTCCGGGCAACCCCCGGTAAAGATATGGGCATAATGGGCCAAGTAAGGGAACACTACACCCCACAAGGGGCTGGTGCGCCCCCTATAGGGCCCGCCACGTGGGGAGAAAGGGAAAGGAGAGGACGAAAAGGAAAGTATGAAGTAGGACTCCTACTTCCTTCCCCTCCCCCCTCCTTCCTTTCCCCCTTGTCCAAATATGGTAGGGGGGCCGAATTGGATTAGGGGCCCAAGGAGGATTCCTCCTACTTGGGCGCGCCCTAGGCTGCCTCCCTCCCTCTCCCTCCTTTATATACGTGGGGAGGGCACCCCTAGAACACACATCAATTGTTCCTAGCCGTGGTCATATCGTTGTAGTGCTTAGGCGAAGCCCTGCGCGAGTAACTTCATCATCACCGTCGCCACGCCGTCGTGCTGACGGAACTCTCCTTCGTCCTCAACTGGATCAAGAGCTTGAGGGACGTCATCGTGCTGAACGTGTGCTGAACACATAGGTGCCATACGTTCGGTACTTGGACCGGTTGTATCGTGAAGACGTTCGACTACATCAACCGCGTTACTAAACGCTTCCGCTTTCGGTCTACGAGGGTACGTGGACACACTCTCCCCGCTTGTTGCTATGCTTCTCCAAGATAGATCTTGCGTGACCGTAGGATTTTTTTTGAAATACTACGTTCTCCAGCAGTGGCATCCGAGCCAGGTCTATGCGTAGATGTTATATGCACGAGTAGAACACAAAGAGTTGTGGGCGATAATAGTCATACTGCTTACCCGCAATGTCTTACTTTGATTCGGTAGTATTGTTGGATGAAGCAGCCTGGACCGACATTACATGACCGCGTTCATGAGACTGGTTCTACCGACGTGCTTTGCACACAGGTGGTTGGCGGGTGTCTGTTTCTCCAACTTTAGTTGAATCGAGTTGACGAGACGACCATGTGACGACACGTTGATAGAGATCAAGATGATGGAGATCATGGTGTCATGCCGGTGACGATGGAGATCATGACGGTGCTTTGGAGATGGAGATCAAAGGCACAAAGATGATGATGGCCATATCATGTCACATATTTTGATTGCATGTGATGTTTATCCTTTATGCATCTTATTTTGCTTAGTACGTCGGTAGCATTATAAGATGATCCCTCACTAAATTTCAAGGTATAAATGTTCTCCCTGAGTATACACCGTTGCGACAGTTCTTCGTGCTGAGACACCATGTGATGATCGTGTGTGATAAGCTCTACGTTCACATACAATGGGTGCAAGCCAGTTTTGCACATGCAGAATACTCGGGTTAAACTGGACGAGCCTAGCATATGCAGATATGGCCTCGGAACACTGAGACCGAAAGGTCGAGCGTGAATCATATTGTAGATATGATCAACATAGTGATGTTCACCATTGAAAACTACTCCATCTCACGTGATGATCGGACATGGTTTAGTTGATATGGATCACGTGATCGTTTAGATCTAGAGGATGTCTATCTAAGTGGGAGTTCTTTAGTAATATGATTAATTGAACTTAAATTTATCATGAACTTAGTCCTGATAGTATTTGCAAATTATGTTGTAGATCAATAGCTCGCGATGTAGTTCCCCGTTTAATTTTTGATATGTTCTTAGAGAAATATAAGTTGAAAGATGATAGTAGCAATGATGTGGACTAGGTCTATGATCTGAGGACTATCCTCATTGCTGCACAGAAGAATTATGTCCTTGATGCACCGCTAGGTGACGGACCTATTGCAGGAGCAGATGCAGACATTATGAACGTTTGGCAAGCTCGGTATGATGACTACTTGATAGTTTAGTGCACCATGCTTTATGGCTTAGAACTGGGACTTCAAAAACGTTTTGAACGCCACGGAGCATATAAGATGTTTCAAGAGCTGAAATTGGTATTTCAGACTCATGCTCGTGTTAAGAGGTATGAGACCTCTGACAAGTACTTTGCCTACAAGATGGAGGAGAATAGGTCAGCCAGTGAGCATGTGCTCAGAATGTCTGGGCACTACAATCGCTTGAATCAGGTGGGAGTTAATCTTCCAGATAAGATAGTGATTGACAGAGTTCTCTAGTCACTATCACCAAGTTACTAGAACTTCGTGATGAACTATAATTTGCAAGGGATGATGAAAACGATTCCCAAGCTCTTCGCGATGCTGAAATCAGCGAAGGTAGAAATCAAGAAATAGCATCAAGTGTTGATGGTTAACAAGACCACTAGTTTCAAGTAAAAGGGCAAGGGAAAGAAAGGGAACTTCAAGAAGAATGGCAAGCAAGTTGCCACTCCCATGAAGAAGCCCAAAGCTAGACCCAAGGCTGAAACTGAGTGCTTCTACTACAAAGGAAATGGTCACTGGAAGCGTAACTGCCCTAATTATTTGGCGGATAAGAAGGATGGCAAAGTGAAAGGTATATTTGATATACATGTTATTGATGTGTACTTTACTAGTGTTCATAGTAACCCCTGGGTATTTGATACCGGTTCAGTTACTATGATTAAGTAACTCGCAACAGGAGTTATAAAATGAACAGGGACTAGTTGAGGGCGAGGTGACGATGTGTGTTGGAAGTAATTCCAAGGTTGATAAGATCACCATCGCACACTCCCTTTACCTTCGGGATTAGTGTTGAACCTAACATAAACATTATTTGGTGTTTGCATTGAGCATAATATGATTGGATCATGTTTATTGCAATACGGTTATTCTTTTAAGTCAAAGAATAATTGTTATTCTGTTTACATGAATAAAACCTTCTGTGGTCATACACCCAAGGTGAATGGTTTATTGAATCTCGATTGTAGTGATACACATATTCATACCAAAAGATGCAAAGTTGATAATGATAGTGCAACATATTTGTGGCACTGCCGTTTAGGTCATATTGGTGTAGAGCGCATGAAGAAACTCCATGCTGATGGGCTTTTGGAATCACTTGATTATGAATCACTTGATGCTTGCGAGCCATGCCTCATGGGCAAGATTACTAAGACTCCGTTCTCCGAAACAATGGAGCGAGCCAGTGACTTATTAGAAATAATACATACCGATGTATGCAGTCCGATGAGTGTTGAGGCTAGTGGCGGGTATCATTATTTTTTGACCTTCATAGATGATTTGAGCAGATATGGGTATATCTACTTGATGAAACATAAGTCTGAAACATTTGAAAAGTTCAAAGAATTTCATAGTGAAGTGGAAAATCATCGTAACAAGAAAATAAAGTTTCTACGATCTGATCGCAGAGACGAATATTTGAGTTACGAGTTTGGTCTTCATTTGAAACAATGTGGAATAGTTTCGCAACTCACGCCACCTGGAACACCACAGCGTAATGGTGTGTTCGAACGTCATAAGCGTACTTTATTAGATATGGTGCGATCTATGATGTCTCTTACCAAATTACCACTATCGTTTTGGGGTTATGCATTAGAGACAGCTGCATTCACGTTAAATAGGGCACCATCTAAATCCGTTGAGACGACACCATATGAATTGTGGTTTGGCAAGAAACCTAAGCTGTCATTTCTTAAAGTTTGGGGTGGCGATGCTTATGCGAAAAAGTTTCAACCTGATAAGCTCGAACCCAAATCGGAGAAATGCGTCTTCATAGGATACCCAAAGGAAACTGTTGGGTACACCTTCTATCACAGATCCGAAGGCAAGATATCTGTTGCTAAGAATGGATCCTTTCTAGAGAAGGAGTTTCTCTCGAAAGAAGTGAGTGGGAGGAAATTAGAACTTGATGAGGTAGTTGTACCTTCTCCCAAATTGGAAAATGGTTCATCACAGAAATCAGTTCCAGTGATGCCTACACCAATTAGTGAGGAAGTTAATGATGATGATCATGAAACTTCAGATCAAGTTACTACCAAACCTCGTAGGTCAACCAGAGTACATTACGCACCAGAGTGGTACGGTAATCCTGTTCTGGAAGCCATGTTACTAGACCATGATGAACCTACGAACTATGAGGAAGCGATGATGAGCCCAGATTCCGCGAAATGGCTTGAGGCCATGAAATCTGAGATGGGATCCATGTATGAGAACAAAGTATGGACTTTGATTGACTTGCCCGATGATCGGCAAGCCATGGAGATTCAATGGATCTTCAAGAGGAAGACGGACGCTGATAGTAGTGTTACTATCTACAAAGCTCGAATTGTCGCAAAAGGTTTTCGACAAGTTCAAGATGTTGACTACAATGAGATTTTCTCACTCGTAGCGATGCAAGTCTGTCCGATTCATGTTAGAAATTTCCACATTTTATGAAATCTGCCAAATGGATGCCAAAATTGCATTCCTTAATGGATTTATTAAAGAAGAGTTGTATATGATGCAACCAGAAGGTCTTGTCGATCCTAAAGGTGCTAACAAAGTGTGCAAACTCCAGCGATCCATCTATGGACTGGTGCAAGCATCTCGGAGTTGGGATATACACTTTGATGAGTTGATCAAAGCATATAGTTTTATACAGACTTGTGGTGAAGCCTGTATTTACAGGAAAGTGAGTGGGAGCACTACAACATTTCTGATAAGTATATGTGAATGACATATTGTTGATCGGAAATAATGTAGAATTTTCTGGAAAGCATAAAGGAGTGTTTGAAAGGAGTTTTTCAAATAAAGACCTCGGTGAAGCTGCTTACATATTGAGCATCAAGATCTATAAAGATAGATCAAGACGCTTGATAAGACTTTCGATGAGTACATACCTTGATAAGATTTTGAAGTAGTTCAAAATGGAACAGTCAAATAAGGAGTTCTTGCCTGTGTTGTAAGGTGTGAAGTTGAGTAAAGACTTGAAACCCGAGCACGACAGAAAATAGAAAGAAAAATCATTCCCTATGCCTCAGTCATAGGTTCTATAAAGTATGTTATGATGTACCAGACCTATTGTGTACCTCACCATGAGTTTGACAAGATGGTACAATAGTGATCCAGGAGTGGATCACTTGACAGCGGTCAAAATTATCCTTAGAATACTAAGGAGATATTTCTCAGTTATGGATGTGATAAAGAGTTTGTCGTAAAGAGTTACACCGATTCAAGCTTTTACACCGATTCGGATGACTCTGAGTCTCAATCTGGATACATATTGAAAGTGGGAGCAATTAGCTAGAGTAGCTCCATGCAGAGCATTGTAGACATAGAAAATTTGCAAAATACATACGGCTCTGAATGTGACAGACCCATTGACTAAGCTTTTCTCACAAGCAAAACATGATTACACCTTAGTACTCTTTGGGTGTTAATCACATTGCAATGTGAACTATATTATTGACTCTAGTAAAACCCTTTGGGTATTAGTCACATGGTGATGTGAACTATTGGTGTTAAATCAGATGGCGATGTGAACTAGATTATTGACTCTAGTGCAAGTGGGAGACTGAAGGAAATATGCCCTAGAGGCAATAATAAAGTTATTATATATATTTCCTTATATCATGATAAATGTTTATTATTCGTGCTTGAATTGTATTAACCGAAAACATAGTACATGTGTGAATATATAGACAAAACAGAGTGTCCCTATTATGCCTCTACTTGACTAGCTCGTTAATCAAAGATGGTTATGTTTCCTGACCATGGACATGTGTTGTCATTTGATGACCGGGATCACATCATTAGAGAATGATCTGATGGACAAGACCCATCCGTTAGCTTAGCATAATGATCGATTAGTTTTATTGCTATTGCTTTCATCATGACTTATACATGTTCCTCTGACTATGAGATTATGCAACTCCCGAATACCGGAAGAACACCTTGTGTGCTATCAAACGTCACAACGTAACTGGGTGATTATAAAGATGCTCTACAGATGTCTCCGAAGGTGTTTGTTGGATTGGCATAGATCAAGATTAGGATTTGTCACTCCGTATATCGGAGAGGTATCTCTGGGCCCTCTCGGTAATGCACATCACTATAAGCCTTGCAAGCAATGTGACTAATGAGGTAGTCACGGGATGATGCATTACGGAATGAGTAAAGAGACTTGCCGGTAACGAGATTGAACTAGATATGATGATACCGACGATCGAATCTCGGGCAAGTAACATACCGATGAAAAAGGGAACAACGCATGTTGTTATGCGGTTTGACCGATAAAGATCTTCGTAGAATATGTAGGAGCCAATATGAGCATCCAGGTTCCGCTATTGGTTATTGACCGTAGATGTGTCTCGGTCATGTCTACATAGTTCTCGAACCCATAGGGTCCGCACGCTTAACATTCGATGATGATTTGTATTATGAGTTATGTGATTTGATGATCGAAGTTTGTTCGGAATCCCGGATGAGATCATAGACATGACGAAGAGTCTCAAAATGGTCGAGAGGTAAATATTCATATATAGGGCGATGGTATTTGGACACCGGAAGTGTACTGAGTGATACCGGGTCACCGGAAGGGGTTCCGGGCAACCCCCGACAAAGATATGGGCTTAATGGGCCAAGTAAGGGAACACATCAGCCCACAAGGGGCTGGTGCGCCCCCTATAGGTCCAACCACGTGGGGACAAAGAGAAAGGAGAGGAGGAAAAGGAAAGTATGAAGTAGGACTCTGATACGTCTCCAACGTATCTATAATTTTTGATTGTTCCATGCTATTATATTATCTGTTTTGGATGTTTAATGGGCTTTATTATACACTTTTATATTATTTTTGGGACTAACCTACTAACCCAAGGCCCAGTGCAAATTGCTGTTTTTTGCCTATTTCAGTGTTTCGCAGAAAAGGAATATCAAACGGAGTCCAAACGGGATGAAACCTTCGGGAGAGTTATTTTTGGAACAAACGTGATCCAGAGGACTTGGAGTGGACGTCAAGAAATCAACAAGGAGGCCACGAGGCAGGGAGGCGCGCCTGCCCCCCTGGGCGCGCCCCCCCACCCTCGTGGGCCCCTCGCAGCTCCACCGACCTACTTCTTCCTCCTATATATACCCATATTCCCCGAAACCAACCAGGAGCACCACGAAACCCTATTTCCACCGCTGCAACCTTCTGTACCCGTGAGATCCCATCTTGAGGCCTTTTCTGGTGCTCCGCCGGAGGGGGAATCGATCACGGAGGGCTTCTACATCAACACCATAGCCTCTCTGATGACGTGTGAGTAGTTTACCACAGACCTTCGGGTCCATAGTTATTAGCTAGATGGCTTCTTCTCTCTCTTTGGATCTCAATACAAAGTTCTCCTCGATCTTCTTGGAGATCTATTCGATGTAACTCTTTTTGCAGTGTGTTTGTCGAGATCCGATGAATTGTGGGTTTATGATCAAGATTATCTATGAATAATATTTGAATCTCCTCTGAATTCTTTTATGTATGATTTGTTATCTTTGCAAGTCTCTTCGAATTATCAGTTTGGTTTGGCTTACTAGATTGATCTTTCTTGCAATGGGAGAAGTGCTTAACTTTGGGTTCAATCTTGCATTGCTCGATCCCAGTGACAGAAGGGGAAACGACACGTATTGTATTGTTGCCATCGAGGATAAAAAGATGGGGTTTATATCATATTGCTTGATTTTATCCCTCTACATCATGTCATCTTGCCTAATGCGTTACTCTGTTCTTATGAACTTAATACTCTAGATGCATGCTGGATAGCGGTCGATGTTTGGAGTAATAGTAGTAGATGCAGGTAGGAGTCGGTCTACTTGTCGCGGACGTGATGCCTATATACATGATCATGCCTAGATATTCTCCTAATTATGCACTTTTTTATCAATTGCTCGACAGTAATTTGTTCACCCACCGTAATACTTATGCTATCTTGAGAGAAGACACTAGTGAAACCTATGGCCCCCGGGTCTATTTTCCATCATATAAGTTTCCAACCTATTTTACTTTGCAATCTTTACTTTCAATCTTTATCATAAAAATACCAAAAATATTCTCTTATCATCTCTATCAGATCTCACTTTTGCAAGTGGCTGTGAAGGGATTGACAACCCCTTTATCGCGTTGGTTGCAAGGTTCTTATTTGTTTGTGTAGGTACGAGGGACTTGCGTGTGGCCTCCTACTGGATTGATACCTTGGTTCTCAAAAACTAAGGGAAATACTTACGCTACTTTGCTGCATCACCCTTTCCTCTTCAAGGGAAAACCAACGCATGCTCAAGAGGTAGCAGACTCCTACTTCCTTCCCCTCCCCCCTCCTTCCTTTCCCCCTTGTCCAAATATGGTAGGGGGCGAATTGGACTAGGGGCCCAAGTAGGATTCCTCCTACTTGGGTGCGCCCTAGGCTGCCTCCCTCCCTCTCCCTCCTTTATATACGCGGGGAGGGCATCCCTAGAACACACATCAATTGTTCCTAGCCGTGTGCGGCGCCCCCCTCCACAGTTAACACCTCGATCATATCATCGTAGTGCTTAGGCGAAGCCCTGCACCGGTAACTTCATCATCACCGTCGCCATGCCGTCGTGCTGACGGAACTCTCCCTCATCCTCAACTGGATCAAGAGCTCGAGGGACGTCATCGTGCTGAACGTGTGCTGAACACGGAGGTGCCGTACGTTCGGTACTCGGATCGGTTGGATCGTGAAGACGTTCGACTACATCAACCGCGTTACTAAATGCTTCCGCTTTCGGTCTACGAGGGTACGTGGACACACTCTCCCCACTCGTTGCCATGCTTCTCCTAGATAGATCTTGGGTGATCGTAGGAATTTTTTTGAATACTACGTTCCCCAACAATCAAGACCTCCTAAGGTAGAAGGATCCCCATCATACGATCATCAAGACCTCCCAAGGGAGAATGATCTACCTAGATCATCAAGACCTCATCTCCTTTGGATTTGAGAAGAACCTTTACCTTTATGCTATTTTCCCTCGATTGTTCATCTGATACTTGTGGATCTCATGTATGTTATTCTAGTGGATGTGTGATTTTGGGTTTTGTTTGAGTGATTACTCTTGTTGTTCTTGATTGTTCTTCCCTTTTCCCCCTTTAAGTGTGAAAAGATCATGAGCTAGGGTTCCACCCTACATCAGTTCACTGTCTCCTTTGTTAATGATGTTCTGACTTTTAAAAGCATTTATGGAGCTGGCCAAAATTATACAGGATACGTGCCACTAGTCCACAAGTTGAGTGATGATAACATTCATAGAAATATTATGGTAAGATTTTTTACTATTGTGTCAATAGTCCATCTTTTTCATACATTCTTTTTAAGTAAATTACATTGCACTATTATGTTCTTCAACAGAAGCTCCCAAATGTTGTTTTGTCTTCGTTGATGGATGTCGAAGGTGAGATGACAATTGTTTGCGTATGGCCATGTACCAGTCTCAAATATACATACTCGATTGAACGTCAAACAAATGGATGCCTCAAAATCGAAGGATGGAGGCAAATAGTGAATGACCGCATGCCACAAATTGGAGATCGATGGATCTCTATGCTACATCATGGAGATGGAGGGTTTTTCTGTTTTATCTATTTTACCTAAGAGAGAGGAGTAGGTCCTAGTACTTGTCATATGCTCGGAAGTTATTTACCTAGGATGATAAGAATTAGCTAGTAGTGGTTAACTTAATTATGATGATGATGATGATGATGATGATGATGATAAGACATTGTTATATCATTATGATGATGATGAGTTGTTATATTACTATGATTACGATGAGTTGTTATATCACTATGATGATGCTGAGTAGTTATATTATTTTGATGATGATGAGTCGTTATATCATAGCTAGTGTATAAAAATATGTAGAATTGTTGTATAAGTATAACATTTATATGCTGAAAAGATATACATAGTAGTGACGCTGGGTCCATCACCACGCTACGGCTAACTAGTAGTAGCGTAGGGCCTTAACTCTAAAACCGGCAAACCTTAGTCTCTCAAATTTTCAAAGAGGATTAATTTAGTCCATTGACTCAATAAAAGTTGTTCGAGCCACACAAGCTGCAAGCCTACGTCTTTCTCCTGTTGCTTAGAGCATCTCTAGCAGACCCCGCATCCCGCGGGCCCGCAAAACGCGTTTGCAGTTTGCGGAAAAATGGCTTTGCGGGTCGGCGCGGATGGCCGCAGATGCAGACACCGCATAACGGACACGTAAAAAGGGATATTCGCGGAATATGCTCTTTTACGGGTCGGCTTTGCAGGGTCTGGTCTGGCACCGCTCCTCCCGGCCCGGAAAACCTAAATTTGCACCTTAATTTGATCCAACATAATGCATTTCTTTGCTTTTTCGACAACATTGGATACATAATACATCACCAAATCTTTGCTAGAATAGCAAGACCAAAGAAAACAAGAACCACAAGTATGCATTTTAGAAGATTTCCAACTTCCATAACTGCTCCCACTAGTTGGACTAATATCTTCTCCATGCATTCATTGTTGATCTGTGGATTCTTGATTTTGCATTCTTCTTTCTTCATCTTTGGTTCGAAAGAAGTAGACGTTGCTTCCCCTCTAGTTGCACATGCATCCGCATCATTGCCTTCGATTCTACTAAGGAGTGCACGAACGTCTATTAAGTTTCTTTCTATCAATAAATCATTGTATTCGCCTTCTGAAAGATCGTGGATGTCGCCTAGAGGGGGGTGAATAGGCGCTTTAAAATAATTACGGTTTAGGCTTGAACAAATGCGGAATAAACCTAGCGGTTAATTTGACAAGCACAAAACCTACAACAACTAGGCTCACCTATGTGCACCAACAACTTATGCTAAGCAAGATAAACAACTAAGTGATAGCAAGATACATGACAAGAAACAATATGGCTATCACAAAGTAAAGTGCATAAGTAAAGGGTTCGGGTAAGAGATAACCGAGGCACGCGGAGACGACGATGTATCCCGAAGTTCACACCCTTGCGGATGCTAATCTCCGTTTGGAGCGGTGTGGAGGCACAATGCTCCCCAAGAAGCCACTAGGGCCACCGTAATCTCCTCACGCCCTCGCACAATGCAAGATGCCGTGATTCCACTAAGGGACCCTTGAGGGCGGTCACCGAACCCGTACAAATGGCAACCCTTGGGGGCGGTCACCGAACCCGTACACTTTGGCAACCCTTGGGGGCGGTCACCGGTACCCGTCAAATTGCTCGGGGCGATCTCCACAACCTAATTGGAGACCCCGACGCTTGCCCGGAGCTTTACACCACAATGATTGAGCTCCGAACATCACCAACCGTCTAGGGCGCCCAAGCACCCAAGAGGAACAAGCTCAAGGGCACCAAGCACCCAAGAGTAATAAGCTTCTCAACTTGTAACTTCCACGTATCACCGTGGAGAACTCAAACCGATGCACCAAATGCAATGGCAAGGGCACACTGAGTGCCCAAGTCCTTCTGTCTCAAATCTCACCGAAGCAACTAATGCTAGGGAGGAAGATGAGAGGAAGAACAAGAAGGAGAACACCAAGAACTCCAAGATCTAGATCCAAGGGGTTCCCCTCACAAAGAGGAGAAAGTGATTGGTGGAAATGTGGATCTAGATCTCCTCTCTCTTTTCCCTCAAAAACTAGCAAGAATCCATGGAGGGATTGAGAGTTAGCAAGCTCGAAGAAGGTCAACAATGGGGGAAGAACACGAGCTCAACGGATAAGGTTCATTGGGGAAGAAGGCCTCCTTATATAGTGGGGGGAACAATCCAACCGTTACCCCCCACACCAGCCCCGCAGAGAGCGGTACTACCGCTCCCCCTCGCGGTACTGCCGCTGGGCCCAGAGCGGTACTACCGCGGTGGTCAGGGCGGTACTACCGCATACGAGCGGTACTACGGCCCCCACTGCCGCGGCTAGTACCGTAAAACCTGACACGAAAAAGACCCCTCGAATTGAGGCGGTACTAGTACGAGACCGCAGCGGTACTACGGCTGGGGGCTACCAGCGGTACTACCGCTTGTAGCACCCAAGCGGTACTACCGCTCCGGCCCGCGGTACTACCGCTAGGAAACCAAAACTGCCATAACTTCTGCATATGAGCTCCGAATTGAGCAAACTCAAGCTTGTTGGATAGAGGAAGACGAGTAGCATCAAAACAGCATAACCTCCAACCGAGAAGAACCGGCATAACCTCCAACATCAAAAACATCATAGAAGATGCGAGTGAACTCCGTTTTCGATGAACTCGAGCTTGTCATCAAGATGACCATAAGCTCCAAAACTCACAAGGAGAAGAACCAAACAAGAACCAATAAAGATGATGCAAGGATGCAATGGTTTGAGCTCTCTATGAACGATACGATCAAGCTACTCATCGAGAGCCCCCCTTGATAGTACGACAATCGATCCTATAACCCGGTCTCCCAACTACCATTATGAGACCGGTAAAATAGAAAACCTATCCAGAGCAAACCTTTGCCTTGCACATGGTCCACTTGAGCTAGATGATGGCGATCTTGACTCCCTCAAGTTGGACCACCTTTCTTGGTTGCGTTGGCTCGATGAAGACTAGTTGATTGCTCCCCCATGCTTCACTATGGGTGAGCCACTCTTCCGCATATCTTCACAAGTCCATTGTCACCACAATGGACGGCAAGCCTCAAGCATTTGATCTCTTCATGATGCTTCACTTGAACTTGCACACCGCAACATCTTCACAAGTCCATTGTCACCACAATGGACGGCAAGCTTCAAGCATTTGATCTCTTCATGATGCTTCACTTGAACTTACACACCGCAACCTAACCCCACAAAGAACTCTCACGAAGATCATGGGTTAGTACACAAAGCGTAATTGACAATGCTTACCACACCATGGGATCGCTTGATCCCTCTCGGTACATCTTCTACGCTTTGTGAGTTGATCAAGTTGATTCACTCTTGACTTAGTCTTGATCAACCATGAATCTTTTCAACTCTCTTCATTTGGATGATGTCTTGAAGATATACATGAATGATCACACAATCTTGTTCTCCAAGACATGCTTGCAATAAGCTCAACTCTCACATGACCAATCTTTGGATAATTCCTTAATAACACCTTGGTCACCACATAAACTCCTTGAAACCAACACATGAACTTCAAGAAATGCCTATGGACAAATCCTTCAAATATAACTCAAGGCAACCATTAGTCCATAGAGATTGTCATCAATTACCAAAACCAAACATGGGGGCACCGCATGTTCTTTCACCTTCCCAAAACCAAAATGAGCATCCATCTTCCTACACACATGATGATGTTCGACATGAGCTACCACAATTGAAACAAAGAATGAGCTATCAAAATGAGCCGAATGAAAACAACACGTACCCCATCGTTTTCGCATTTGAAGAACACCCATCCGGGGTGCTTCGGTGTGCCCGAGGTTAGCCGCAGCACTGTCCGTGTGCAGTCGTCGCACTGCATGAGCGGCATCGGCAAGCCACAGAGCCTCTGCGCGAGCGCCGAGCCCGGCGGATGGCCGGCCGAATCCATGCCCGCAAACCCTAGGCGACGGCGAGAGGACGAACCCGTACCTGCATGCGCCGATGCGGCTTTGCCGGGGCTGCGCGAGATGCTCCCCGACCATTCCATCGCTTGGCGCGGCCACCGGCGGCCGGAAAAGCCAAATCCGGCCGACCGCGATGAAGGGTCGCAGATCCGCAGCTTCCCGGCCCGCCGAAGCAGGAGGGGGGCGGAGGGCAACCTCGTACGTGTGGCGGCGTTTCGGCGTGCTCCCACCGGCTGCTTTCACCGGAATCTTGGGCGGCGGCCCGGCGGTGGGGCGAGGGGGAGAGGGGAGGTGGTTGGTGGGGAAAAGTGTGGGCTGAAATGTCCTCCCCACCAACCGCTCCTGCTATATGCAGGGCACCGATGGGCCGGGGGGGCGCGTATTCGCGGGTTGGGGTCAAGCTTTTGCCGCGCCCCTCAATTTTTTTTGCGGGCCGGCCGTGTTTGCGGGGTCTGTTCGGGCGGGATTTTCCACGCCAACCCGCATTTTGACGGTTATTTTGCGGGTTGGGGCCTTTTGCGGGGTCTGTTAGAGTTGCTCTTAGTGTGTACCAACTGCTCGATGAAATGCCAAGTTGGGTTAGAATGGGAAGGGAGAAGAAGATTGACATGTGGGCAATGACTAGTCAAAATCATGTAATAAACTAAGCTTGACACCTAACCTGTAGCTTTGAGTTGGTCTATTTTGCTCCTTATATATACTCCCTCCGTTTCTAATTATAAGTCTTTATAGAGATTCCATTAGGTGGACTACATACGGAGCAAAATAAATGAATCTACACTTAAGATGCATCTATATACATCCGTATATGGTTTATAGTAAAATTTCTATAAAGACTTATATTTAAAAACGGAGGGAGTATATATAAGCTAGAGACAGAAAAGACTCACTCCACCTCTGCTAAGCAATACCAAACAGGATTACTCCTGCCATGGGAGCTTCCCTAACCATGACATCAAGTGCGTTTCTTTTAGCTTTCAAAAAGAAGTGCGCCGTGCTTTCCTGTACTATTTTAGTTACCGGGTTTACCTTTGCCCCCGACGTCGGCGGTCGACTACGTAGCATCCGGCGATGGTGTGCTGCATGTGGTATCACCACTACTGCTAGTGCCAATTGTTCGTCCACGGCTAAGCTTCTCCTTCTTCATGACCATCCGCTCCGATGCTGCATATATATAGCTGAAAGTAGTATTAATCGTTGTTAAGCACTTAAGCTTGTCCTATGTAAGAATTGGTGGTGACACACGATGGCTGTCTGGCAAAAGGATGTTTTTTCTTTCTTTCTTTCTTGCGAATGCATGGCAAAAAGGTTAATCCGAAAGCGATGGTTACAAGCACAGCGCGGGGCAGAGTGGAGCCGGGAGAGAACCGGGGCGCGGAGCCGTGGTATCGCGCATACGTGCATGCAAGGTGGCCACTGGACAGCGATCGGTCTCCGCGTGTACAAGCATGTTTAGCTAGGTAGGTCACTCGATCGCAAGCAAAGCATCGATGGATGGACGCGCGTCCAGCTGAACAACGCTGTAGGAAAATATCTACTGCTTGTACTCGCTTAACTTTACGTGCATGAGCACCGAGGAGGACGGTGGTGATCAATCAGAATGGACGTGTTTGGTAGGCTGTATGTACCTCAATCACACCCATGCGAGAAGAAAATGCCCCATTTAATAATTTGCATTGACTGTTGAGCATGCATAGTACGAACATTAAAGCACCTTCGGACCTGCATCCAGAGGAACGTTTAAATCGGTCGTTTTTTGGAGCCAGGCCCGCGCGGTGCAATCCTAGGCACGTGGGCATGGGCGGTTGCACGCGTGGATGTGGTCCCGAGAAATCACGTTGTTTCCCGACGCGTTGTCACAAAATTGCCCTCACCACTCTTTCTCCCTACTCACACCGGCGTCGGCGACCACCGAAGCTCTAGTGAGAATTGATCCAAGACGGCGGCAACCACTGGAGCAACTGCAGACCTCCACCGGAGCGCATCGGCCATGGCGGTAAGTCCTCGTCCTCTCTGTAGATTTACTGCTTTTGACTCGGGCTAGATTAGATTTGAGCACACGATTGAAGAGTTAGGGAGGGATTGAACACATCGGAGGTGAAGGATTGCCATCCATCGATTCTGCATCGATGGCTACTAGGGTTTATAGGTAAAAAAATCGATTACATCGGGGGTGGGATTGAAGTACAAACTTTCTTGTCTAGCCGCGACGACCCTGGAGTCGCGTCGAGCAGGGGGGGGGGTAGCCATCTTCTTTTCTTACTCATCGTCTTCGTCGAGAATGATGGGTCTTGCACGGTCGCCTGTCGCGGGCGGTCTGGCCACCATTTGCACCTCATCATTGTCGACCTCTGGGGACACGAACATCCTACTCCATTACGCCGCGGTACGCTGGTCTTGAGGCGCCTTGTACTGGCTATACTTGGCCCATCTTGCCCGCTGTCCAGCGTCGCGGGAGTCTGCCTGATTCATGGCCCAGCGCAGGATGTCCACTGACATTGCGCCCTTGGCTGGGTCCGGAATCAGTGTCTTCAACTCGTCCAGCATAGCCTTCCTCATCACAACATCGGCCTCCGTGTGCATGTCGTCGATGCCGCTGAAGTTCGAGCACACTTTCATGGTGTGCTCAAACTTGTTGTGGTCACCGAGCGAGCACCCAAGGAAGAAGGCCCTCCATCCAAGGCCTTAGGAGAAAGGGTTGGGGTTGGAGTTGGAGTTCATGGTGAGGGAGAGGTGGTGAAATAGAGAGGTGGAAGAGGAGAGGTGCTGAACAGAAAGGGTTTGAGTGCGGTGATGGGTTAGTAGGGTGGGTTAATATAGGAACGTTCGGCCGATATGAATGAATGTTGACCATTGAACTGTGTGTTGTTCATAATGCAGATGGACAAGGGCAATGAGGTCATGCCACCATTGGAAAAGGGCAAGAAGATCGTGTCGCCATTGGTCAAAGTGCCGGTGCAGGATCAACCAAGCGCCAAGCGGAGGAACTATGGCCACTATCATTAGAAGTCAGGACCAAGCCACTTCTGCAAGGTTATCCTTGCTCCAAAGCTGGAGAATCTGCCATTGCCTCTGGACTTCACGAAGTACTTCCCCACTGTCCCTATAGAGTTCAAGCTCACACCGGCCACGCATGGAGGGTGAATGTGAGGGTGATCAATGGCAGGGTCACCCTTGATCAGGGTTGGGCCACCTTCACCGCCGTTCATCAGATCATGATCGGGTACATGCTGACGTTCAAGTTGCTGACCCCCAACACCATGAAGGTGATCATCTTCAACGACGACGGTGTGGAGGTGGTCACTAAGTGCAAGGAGCACGACAACGCCTTCACCATGACCGTCTGAGCTCCTGTTGCCCATCCCTTGTAGGTTGTTGTTTAAGACTTATGTTTCGTTTAAAACTTATCGTACTATGTTGGCTTAAAACTTGTGATGTATGGTTAAAACTTGTGTTTGTGCCTAAGTTTGTTGTGTCTAGTTTAGTTTTTTGCATGTGTGCCTCTGGTAACCTCACCACATCAAGGAGGAGGTTACCACACAGCTGTCCTGAATATAAGCAAACAACTGGACTTGTGTTTCCCCTCAAACAAGGCTGCAATCAAACAGCAGGCCTTCGGTTTCGGCACATGCAAGCTAGAGGGGATGCAGACAACCAATCAACATGCAGATGTTGATTTTTTGCCTGCATATGCTCAACCAGACCCAGTTGGGACAAGTATGCAAAGGCCTAGTTGAGACAAGTATGCAAAGTTGGGACAAATATGTTTGAGGTTTTGGATTTAAAAAAAAAATCTTTGCGTTTTTCTCCCCTCATGTTTGCTAAACACCGGTTGCTTGACCTGTGTAGCGCCCGAGTCAGGACGACGCATTGTAGAGCATACACAAGATCCCCCATTGCTAGGTGGTTCGTAGTGCTAATGAAAGTCATGGCAGTCACTCAGTGCTAACAACAAAGCTTCCGAGTAATCATGCTTCATTGTATTGTATGGATGTTGTCACATGGGTCCAGTCCATTGTCAATCCAACGTGGCACACTGAGTTAACCCCTACTCTCTCCGTCCTTGAAAGAATATACTTTCAATTTTGTTGGAAAGTCAATTTTTTTATGTTCAACTGAATTTATACAATAGTACACCAGCATTTATGCCATCAAACTAGTAACATTAGATTCATGATAAAATATATTTTCATCATACTCCTATTTGGTTTCACAAATATTAATATATTTCTGCACAAACTTGATCAAAGTTTGAGATAGTTTAACCTTTCAATAAACTTGAAAGTACACTTTCTAAAGAACGGAGGAAGTAGGCCACATGTAGATTTCACCTAGGAACCATTGATGCGACAAACGGTGTGGAGTGACCTGGTTAAGCCATGTCGAGTCCCCCAACTTGGGACATGACTATCCGTCATTGTCCTTCCATTGAGCGAAAGTTTGGGAGCAACTATAGACAGCAAGGCGGACGATTGGGTTTTGCGTTGTGCATCGGGGGTGGGGTGTAATAAGACAAACAACCCTAATTTTGAGATCATACACAAGGCACAACTAAGTGGGAAGGTGGGGAAGAATTTATCTTACCAGTATACCTACTCTTACTCCTGTGATCTCGAGAGATCACCCGTGCAGAACTCTGGCGTGGTAAAACAGGGGAAACAATTGTAGCCCTAGCCAGGGAGCCGGCCTGGCTTAACCAGGTTGCCCACGCGGTTTGCCACACGTAAGGATTGCACCTCAAATGTGGATGTTGACTCTTTTTTTAGGGAAAGGAGGAAAAACCCCGGCCTTTGCATCTGGACGATGCATACAACTATTTTATTAATTATTAACACAAGACCTTATAAAGTCATACAACAGGAAGACTAGAGTCGCCGTCTAAGCAACATCTATCGCTACTCATATCGAGTTGATGAAGGGGCGCTGATAGTCTGGGTCTAATACCAAACGGACCTCGCAGCCAAACCTAACATCTAAGACCTGAGGTCCCAACCAGGACACCTGCCGGGTATGGGACCCATCAGTTTGGCGTGCTCCTCAACCAGAACGCCTGCTGGATATGAGGCCGCCGCAGCCACCTGCCACCAATCCATTTTCAGAGCTGTACTGCTGCATCTACCTTGCCCGGTCTAGCTGCCGCCAACGCCACCACGACGCCAGATAGCGTCACCCTCATGCGCGAGTCCATCTCCGCATCGGGCGCCGAGTCTACACTGCGCCACGTCGCCTAGATCCGCCGTCATCAATGGGCGAGATAAAGGCCACAAACTGACTAAAACTGGTAAACTAAAAAGATTAACATCCAAAGGAACTTGCTTCAATGATGTACTTTGAAGTTTTCTTTTTCTAAACTAGGTACAAAATTGTCACACACAGGGGTAAAAAGTGGAATCTACTCAAAGTAATTAGTCCCTTGGTTGAATGTCTTCGTACACATGCCTATAAGGACCCATAAGGACCAGAGCCCGGACCTTAGGCACGCTGACACGACAATCCAGGTTCATTCTTGAGAACTCAATTCGCCACAGATTCCACCGATTGATCTCCTGTGCAGTGCTTGTCCTCTCCGATTCCATATTCTCGGGCTATATTTATAGCCGCAGAAATGGCAGCATACAAGAACTCGTCCCAGCTCGTTCAGAGAGCCAGAGGTACTCACACAGATACAGACATACTACTCCATCAAATAAGATGATAGCGTTGGGCGACATCTACAAGGTGGTGGAGGCGATGGCGCCGCTCTACTTCGCACTGGGGCTCGGGTACGGGTCAGTGCGGTGGTGGCGGTTCTTCACGGCGGAGCAGTGCGGCGCCATCAACACGCTGGGTGTCTGCTTCTCCATGCCCTTCTTCACCTTCGACTTCGTGGTCCGCGCCGACCCCTACGCCATGAATTACCGCGTCATCGCCGCCGACGCCGTCACCAAACTTCTCGCCGTGCTCGCCGCGGCCGTCTGGGCGCGCTGCGCCAAGGCCAAGGCCGGCGCCTACTCGTGGTCCATCACGGGGTTCTCCCTTGGCGCGTACAACAACACGCTCGTCGTGGGCGTGCCGCTGCTGGACGCCATGTACGGCAAGTGGGCGCAGGACCTGATCGTGCAGATCGCCGTCGTGCAGGCCATCGTGTGGTTCCCGCTCCTTCTGCTCGCCTTCGAGCTGCGGAAAGCCTGGGTCGTCGGCGGCGGCGTCTCTTCTTTGAGCGCCACAATGGCCCACGACGACGGATCCACCAGCAGCGACGACGACCGAGCGCGGCGCGTCGAGCCAGTGTCGCACAGCGACGTCGAGGTGGACCTGGACGTGGAAGCGGCGCCACCCACCGGTGGAAGGAGGATCCGGCTGTGGTTGATGGCGAGCACCGTGGGGATGAAGCTGGCGAGAAACCCCAACGTGTACGCCAGCGTCCTCGGAGTCGCCTGGGCGTGCATCGCCTACAGGTACGTGCGGACTCCGCCGCCCTTCGCACCTATCGAACCGCCCTACATGCGTGGCGTATACGTGTGCCATCGAACGTTCGGAAAGGTGACGAGTGTTTTACGTGCGTGCACATGCATGCAGGTGGCGCATCGGCATGCCGGGCATCGTGACGGGCTCGCTGCAGGTCATGTCCAGGACCGGCACCGGGATGTCCATGTTCAGCATGGGTACGTACGTATGTATGATAAACTTGCACAGTGCATGCGCGAGTCGTACGTACGTACGCATATTATATGTAACTAACTATGTCAGCGCAGACGTATATACGTGTGCTACAAACAGATTGTTTGTTGAAGCAGTGCTCATGCATGTATGCAGGGTTGTTCATGGCGCAGCAGGAGAGAATTGTGGCGTGCGGCGGGGGCCTGGCGGCGCTGGGGATGGTGCTGCGCTTCGTCGCGGGCCCACTCGCGGCGCTCGCCGGAGCCGGAGCCGTCGCGTTCGGCCTCCGCGGCGACGTGCTACGCTTCGTCATCATACAGGTTCGTAGGTGTAAACACGTACTACTATACTCACTCTTCTCGCCTAGCTGCGCGCGAACCATAGGAGACAAATTAATAGTGTTCACGTCACGCGCTCCCAGTCCCATGGCTGGATCGCGCCATGGAGTACAAGGGTTGCTGCTACGTACAGCTCGTCTAGGAAAGAAAGTAGGAATACCGAGCAGTGGAGCCTGTCTTTTTTGCGTCCGTCGTCAGATGATGAGCTTTTTAGTGCCACACAAGTGCTCATTGACTTTGCTGATCAATTTCAAGAAGTGTCGTTTCTCGGTCAGAACTGCATGCGATTGCTTTTTGCTTTACAGATCTGTCCGCTGAATAAAAAATGTAAACGAACTATAACAATGAAGCTGCTCTTTTCATGCGTGCTTTCGTTAGACAGGAAATATAGATAGGCTTGAGTTACAAGAGTAATATAGGCGTCTGGTTTCTTTAGCACACTCAACTTAGTCAAACTGGAACCGGGGGAAGACCCCTTGTTTTCTCAAATAAACAAGTCACTTCCACTATATTCCAAACAATCGATCGAAAACAAGTGCGAAAGGTATGAGAGAAAAATTGAAAATGAACATTTCGCTCTTCGCATGCAGGCAGCACTACCGCAATCAATTGCCTCCTTCGTCTTCGCAAAGGAGTATGGCCTCCACGCGGATGTACTTAGCACGGCGGAAGCACCTCCTCTCAATAGTGTTATGACATAATTAGTTATCATGTGTTTTCAATCTTGTGTTATTGTCAAGGACTGATGAATTTCCCAACACGCAGGGTTATATTTGGAACTTTGGTCTCTTTGCCCGTACTCATCGGGTATTACGGAGTTCTCGGCATCGTGTGACAAACTACACTGGGATGTAACTATTGTGTCCATGTAGAATTGATTTGCTCAAGTGCTAATGTGTTTTCCCATTTTTAGCTCCTCAATGGGACAATACTTTAAAACAACCAAAACTTTGCCAAACATGTTTAGCAAGCCTCTATATATTATATTATTTCTAAATTCTCAAAAATGTAGTACTTTCTTGGATGTCTTGAGCACATACCGAAACAAAGTCAAATTGTTCTCATAGTTTCTGCACATGCGAAAAGAGTAAAGCATCATAATCAATCCTCCCACCACATGACTTCACATACATTGTTAGAATAATCCAAGGCATGTATTTGATCGATCGTGGAATCGCAACATGATGACGACATCAAGATTTGTTAACGAGGTTATCCGAACTTGCCTACTCCCCGGGGCAATGACTACGTGTCTCCTTCCCAGGATATTGCAACACCGACCGTCCAGGATCTGCACACGGCGCCAACTCCACTTGTGTGTTTGTTCGCTATCTAGTCGTCATGGATTTATAACTTGGGGCGCCCCATCATTATATAGGAAGCCAAGGGTGGAAACTTGCAGGGGCACGCAGGTGCAGAGGCACGCACCTGCCCAGCCATGTCGGCCGCCCGATTGCCTCGTGATCCATGAAGTCATTGGATCCCGCATGAGGCACGACAAGTTTTAAGTTTTAGATTCTGAAACTTACAATCTTGTCGGTCGTAGGTTCTGAACCTTGTGATTTAGTCGACCACTCATACCAAGTTTCAGAAGTTAAAACTTAATGAAGTTTCAAAAAACTCGTAAACATATTCAGAATGGATCTCATTTGAAACTCTCGTCACCAGAAACACAAATATGCAAACGAAACTGAATTTGAACTTATGGTTCAAAAGATATGAAAGATTGAAAATTGAAAGCCAAAAAAAAGGGGTTGTGTGCCCCGCCCTTGCGTGCTACCTATCCCCTCCCAGGGCAAGGGTACAACATGTCCAACACTGACACTAACTATATCCTACCCATGCTAGTACAATATCAAGTCCAAATGTAACCCAACTCGACACAAACTCAGCATGCATTGCATTTGTATCACTGTGGTTTTGACAATTATTTTATTCATGAAAATTTCAAAACGCTATGACTATTCAACCAGGCACGAAATTTACAATCCATCCTCATCGTTGAAACCCTCACGCCGAGCTCTTTGCATTTGACCCCATATGAGTATGTTTTGACGAGTTTCTTTCGTCAGCAACTTTGATTCTATACGAAGCAACTTCGAGAGAGGGAATGGGAAGAAGGGCACAATCACGCCATCAACCCGATCAAGGATATTCCGGCATCAACCTTCATCATTATCATCCACGTCCTCATCACCGACATCCCATTCATTTCTCCGTAATACCAAGGCCTAGTGTGGATTCATACGTTTGTTACACTAATTGTTCTACAGTATTTCAATTATATTAATAAAATATTTACAAACAAGTATAGAAAGTGGACTCAGCCAATGCCCTCTCTAGGAAACATGGAAAATATTTATAAGTTATGTTCTATCCAACAATCAATCTATGCTGCTTTGTGATTCTTTGCTCTGAGTCCTACTATCTGTAATCCTTCTTTGAGATAAAATTTCCAGGAGTTGATGCGTGGTGGAGCAGATCTGAAAATTTTATCATTTCTACTCAACCAAGTGCTCCAGCATCCCATAATTATGATCTCCATTGCAACCTCTTTAGGTAACTTGATCATGGTCAGAACTATTTCATCAAATGCAGAAATCCCTCTTTGCTTGGTGGGTAACAAGCTTGCCCAGCAGCTCAGTGAGGAAGGGAAATTCCAGAAAAGGTGGATGAGGGTTTCATCTGTTGCATCTGTCGTGGTCGTGGGTTCGCACCCCTGTAAACACACACATACATAATCCAGTCGACCGCCTCCGGGCTCCAAGACATAGGGTTGTTACTTCTTTCGAGAAGGGCCTGAACTCGTAAAACTCGTGTGTACAACTTCGCCATAGCTAGGATCTTGCCTCTCCATACTTACCCCCCTATTCTACTGTCAGTCTTAGTACCACGACAGCATCCGCACACAAAGCACAATTATAGTCAGGCAAAAACATACTTCTGTGTTGCAGTAAGTTCCTTGTGCTAACTCTATCATGCAGTAATAGCCAGAAGAAGATCTTGTGTCTAAGCCTGCAGGAGGTTTTCCAAATCTGCTTAAAAAGGGTGTGTGCTTCAGCCTGCCCACAGATGTTCTTGTACATTTTCATTGATGAGTATTGGGGGCTAGTCCAAGAGTAACTCCATTTATCTTTCTCATCAGATTGTGGGATGTTTTGCATGTGGGTCTGAAGAAAGTTGAACCGGTTGAAGGCTTGAAGAGAAAGTGGTCTATGGAAAAGTTGACTGAATTCCTGCTGCTCTTGGACTTGCTTCAGCGTGATTCGTTTGTTGATGACAAAAGAGAAGAGCTCAGGTAGTTTAAACTGCAGAGGTTCTCCCATCCATTTGTCATGCCGAAAAGAGTAGTGTCCCCTTGGCCTGGTTTACATATAGCATGTTGCTTGAAAGTGTGCAGAGTTTTCATGATGCCTTTCCACCAGAAAGAACCTACCAACCTGTCCCCAGGTAGGGAGTCTTGATAATATGCTTCCCAAATGATTTTCACCCATGGAGTGTTTTCTTTGTTGAAGAACTTGTGGACGAACTTCATGAGTAGGGCTTGATTGTGCAGATGAACATCTAAGACCCCCAGACCACGTTGTGCTTTAGGTTTGCATATTTTTTCCCGTGAAATCAATACTGATCCTCTCTCTTGTGTTCCAAACTTTCGCCAGAAACAATTCGTGAGATAAGTGTTGATTTGCTTGACTACCGTCTTGGGAATCCATAGTGTGCACATGAAAAAAATAGGCATACTTGAGAAGATTGATTTGATGAGAGTGAGTTTGTCTCATGTGGATAGGAGGGTGGAGTATCCCAGCAATCTATTTTCAATTCTCTTCAGCATGGGCATATAATCTTCAACTCTAGGTTTGGTGTAGCAGAGTGGTAGACCCAAATACTTGTGGGGAAGAATGCCAATTTTGCAGCCCAAAAGTTGTGACAGATCTGCCATCTTATCCATAGGAGTGTTGATGGGAATGAGGGTTGATTTGGAGTAGTTGACCTTGAGCCCTATTTAGGCAGCATAGTGTAGTAGCAGATTCTTAATATGCTCAAGCTGTCTTCTATCAGCCTTTGCTACCAGGATGGTGTCATCCGCATACTAAATGATAGGGTAATCAGTACATGATTGATGTACCAGTGGAGATTGGATCATGTTGTTGTTGGGTAACGTAGTAATTTCAAAAAAATCCTACGCACACGCAAGATCATGGTGATGCATAGCAACGAGAGGGGAGAATGTTGTCCACGTACCCTCGTAGACCGACAGCGGAAGCGTTATCACAACGCGGTTGATGTAGTCGTACGTCTTCACGATCCGACCGATCAAGTACCGAACGCACGGCCCCTCCGAGTTCTACACACGTTCAGCTCGATGACGTCCCTCGAACTCCGATCCAGACGAGTGTTGAGGGAGAGTTTCGTCAGCACGACGGCGTGGTGACGATGATGATGTTCCACCGACGCAGGGCTTCGCCTAAGCTCCGCAACGGTATTATCGAGGTGTAATATGGTGGAGGGGGGCACCGCACACGGCTAAAATATCGTATATCAAGTGTCGTGTCCTTGGGGTGCCCCCTGCCCCCGTATATAAAGGAGCAAGGAGGAGAGGGCCGGCCAAGGGGAGGTGGCGCGCCCAAGGGGGGAGTCCTACTCCCACCGGGAGTAGGACTCCTACTTTCCTTGTGGGAGTAGGAGAAGGGAAGGGGGAAGGAGAAAGAAGGAAGGGGGCGCCCCCTCCCTAGTCCAATTCGGACTAGCCCATGGGGAGGGGTGCGGCCACCCTTTGGGGCCTTTTTCTCCTTTCCCGTATGGCCCATTAAGGCCCAATACGAATTCCCGTAACTCTCCGGTACTCCGAAAAATACCCGAATCACTCGGAACCTTTCCGAAATCCGAATATAGTCGTCCAATATATCGATCTTTACGTCTCGGCCATTTCGAGACTCCTCGTCATGTCCCCGATCTCATCCGGGACTCCGAACTCCTTCGGTACATCAACATACATAAACTCATAATAAAACTGTCATCGTAACGTTAAGCATGCGGACCCTACGGGTTCGAGAACTATGTAGACATGACCGAGACACCTCTCTGGTCAATAACCAATAGCGGAACCTGGATGCTCATATTGGCTCCCACATATTCTACGAAGATCTTTATCGGTCAAACCGCATAACAACATACGTTGTTCCCTTTGTCATCGGTATGTTACTTGCCCGAGATTCGATCGTCGGTATCTCGATACCTAGTTCAATCTCGTTACCGGCAAGTCTCTTTACTCGTTCCGTAATACATCATCCCGCAACTAACTCATTAGTCACAATGCTTGCAAGGCTTATAGTGATGTGCATTACCGAGTGGGCCCAGAGATACCTCTCCGACAATCGGAGTGACAAATCCTAATCTCGAAATACGCCAACCCAACAAGTACCTTTGGAGACACCTGTAGAGCACCTTTATAATCACCCATTTACGTTGTGACGTTTGGTAGCACACAAAGTGTTCCTCCGGTAAACGGGAGTTGCATAATCTCATAGTCATAGGAACATGTATAAGTCATGAAGAAAGCAATAGCAACATACTAAACGATCGAGTGCTAAGCTAACGGAATGGGTCAAGTCAATCACGTCATTCTCATAATGAGGTGATCCCGTTAATCAAATGACAACTCATGTCTATGGCTAGGAAACATAACCATCTTTGATTAATGAGCTAGTCAAGTAGAGGCGTACTAGTGACACTCTGTTTGTCTATGTATTCACACATGTATTATGTTTCCGGTTAATACAATTCTAGCATGAATAATAAACATTTATCATGATATAAGGAAATATATAATACTTTATTATTGCCTCTAGGGCATATTTCCTTCAGTTGTTGTGTGTAGCCTCATTCATCATGGTTTGTAATACATCTGCAGCAATCACAAATCTAAGTGGTGAAAGAGGATCACCTTGTCTGACACCCTTCTTGCGCAAAAATTGCTTTCCTGGTACACCATTAAGCAGAACAGAGGAAAAACCAGTCCCATATATCATTTTAATCTACAGAATACATCTAGGTCCAAACCCTTCGGCCTGCATAATTTGGATGATGGTCTCATGATTCAACATGTCAAATGCTTTTTCAAAGTCAAGTTTCAGTAAGACCAGATCATTTTTGCTTGGAAGCATTGATGGATGTGCTCATATGACCAAGCAAGGCAGTCTTGAATGCATCTATTGTTCAGAAAGCCATATTGCTTGGTGTGGACCATCCTGAGGATAACTTGTTGAAGTCTGTTCGCCAGGAGCTTGGTGATAATTTTAAGAGTGCAATTAAGGAGAGAAATGGGTCTGAATTCAGCAGGGCAAGAGGCGGCATCTGTTGGAAATATGCCCTAGAGGCAATAATAAATGGTTATTATTATATTTCTTTGTTCATGATAATAGTCTATTGTTCATGCTATAATTGTATTGTCCGGAAATCATAATACATGTGTGAATACATAGACCACAATATGTCCCTAGTAAGCCTCTAGTTGACTAGCTCGTTGATCAACAGATAGTCATGGTTTCCTGACTATGGACATTGGATGTCATTGATAACGGGATCACATCATTAGGAGAATAATGTGATGGACAAGACCCAATCCTAAGCATAGCATAAAAGATCGTGTAGTTTCGTTTGCTAGAGCTTTTCCAAATGTCAAGTATCTTTTCCTTAGACCATGAGATCGTGCAACTCCCGGATACCGTAGGAGTGCTTTGGGTGTGCCAAACGTCACAACGTAACTGGGTGACTATAAAGGTGCACTACGGGTATCTCCGAAAGTGTCTGTTGGGTTGGCACGGATCGAGACTAGGATTTGTCACTCCGTGTGACGGAGAGGTATCTCTGGGCCCACTCGGTAATGCATCATCATAATGAGCTCAATATGACTAAGGCGTTAGTCACGGGATCATGCATTGCGGTACGAGTAAAGAGACTTGCCGGTAACGATATTGAACAAGGTATTGGGATACCGACGATCGAATCTCGGGCAAGTAACATACCGATTGACAAAGGGAATTGCATACGGATTGATTGAATCCTCGACACCGTGGTTCATCCGATGAGATCATCGTGGAACATGTGGGAGCCAACATGGGTATCCAGATCCCGCTGTTGGTTATTGACCGGAGAGGCGTCTCGGTCATGTCTGCATGTCTCCCGAACCCGTAGGGTCTACACACTTAAGGTTCGGTGACGCTAGGGTTGTAGAGATATATGTATGCGGAAACCCGAAAGTTGTTTGGAGTCCCGGATGAGATCCCGGACGTCACGACAGGTTCCGGAATGGTCCGGAGGTGAAGAATTATATATAGGAAGTCAAGTTTCAGCCACCGGGAAAGTTTCGGGGGTTACCGGTATTGTACCGGGACCACCGGAAGGGTCCCGGGGGTCCACCGGGTGGGGCCACCTATCCCGGAGGGCCCCGTGGACTGAAAGTGGAAGGGAACCAGCCCATAGTGGGCTGGGGCGCCCCCCTTGGGCCTCCCCCCATGCGCCTAGGGTTGGGAACCCTAGGGGGAGCTTCCCCCTTGCCTTGGGGGGCAAGGCACCCCTTCCCCCCTTTGGCCGCCCCCCCTGGAGATCCCACCTCCCTGGGCCGGCGCCCCCCCAGGGGGCCTATATAAAGGGGGGGAGGGAGGGCAGCAACACACAGCCTTGGGCGCCTCCCTCCTCCCCTGCAACACCTCTCTCTTCTCTCGCAGAAGCTTGGCAAAGCCCTGCCGAGACCCGCTACATCCACCAACACGCCGTCGTGCTGCTGGATCTCCATCAACCTCTCCTTCCCCCTTGCTGGATCAAGAAGGAGGAGACGTCGCTGCACCGTACGTGTGTTGAACGCGGAGGTGCCGTCCGTTCGGCACTCGGTCATCGGTGATTTGGATCACGGCGAGTACGACTCCGTCATCCACGTTCATTGGAACGCTTCCGCTCGCGATCTACAATGGTATGTAGATGCACTCCTTTCCCCTCGTTGCTAGTAGACTCCATAGATGCATCTTGGTGAGCGTAGAAATTTTTTAAATTATGCTACGATTCCCAACAGTGGTATCAGAGCCAGGCCTATGCGTAGTTACTATGCACGAGTAGAACACAAAGCAGTTGTGGGCGTTGAGTTTGCCAATTCTTCTTGCCGCTACTAGTCGTTTCTTGTTTCGGCGGCATTGTAGGATGAAGCGGCCCGGACCGACCTTACACGTACGCTTACGTGAGACTGGTTCCACCGACTGACATGCACTAGTTGCATAAGGTGGCTAGCGGGTGTGTGTCTCTCCTACTTTAGTCGGAACGGATTCGATGAAAAGGGTCCTTATGAAGGGTAAATAGAAATTGGCAAATCACGTTGTGGTCATACGTAGGTAAGAAAACGTTTTGCTAGAAACCTACAAACCACGTAAAAACTTGCAACAACAATTAGAGGACGTCTAACTTGTTTTTGCAGCAAGTGCTATGTGATGTGATATGGCCAGAAGATGTGATGAATGATATATGTGATGTATGAGATTGATCATATTCTTGTAATAGGAATCACGACTTGCATGTCGATGAGTATGACAACCGGCAGGAGCCATAGGAGTTATCTTTATTATTTTGCATGACCTGCGTGTCATTGAGTAACGCCATGTAAATTACTTTACTTTGTTGCTAAACGCGTTAGCCATAGAAGTAGAAGTAATCGTTGGCGTGACGACTTCATGAAGACACAATGATGGAGATCATGGTGTCATGCCGGTGACGAAGATGATCATGGTGCCCCGAAGATGGAGATCACAGGAGCATGATGATATTGGCCATATCATGTCACTATTTGATTGCATGTGATGTTTATCATGTTTTTGCATCTTATTTGCTTAGAACGACGGTAGTAAGTAAGATGATCCCTTATAATAATTTCAAGAAAGTGTTCACCCTAACTGTGCACCGTTGCGAAGGTTCGTTGTTTCGAAGCACCACGTGATGATCGGGTGTGATAGATTCTAACGTTCGAATACAACGGGTGTTGACGAGCCTAGCATGTACAGACATGGCCTCGGAACACACGCAATACACTTAGGTTGACTTGACGAGCCTAGCATGTACAGACATGGCCTCGGAACACGGAGGACCGAAAGGTCGAGCATGAGTCGTATAGAAGATACGATCAACATGGAGATGTTCACCGATCTTGACTAGTCCGTCTCACGTGATGATCGGACACGGCCTAGTTAAACTCGGATCATGTTTCACTTAGATGACTAGAGGGATGTCTATCTGAGTGGGAGTTCATTAAATAATTCGATTATATGAACTTAATTATCATGAACTTAGTCTAAAATCTTTACACTATGTCTTGTAGATCAAATGGCCAACGTTGTCCTCAATTTCAACGCGTTCCTAGAGAAAATCAAGCTGAAAGATGATGGCAGCAACTATACGGACTGGGTCCGGAACCTGAGGCTCATCCTCATAGTAGCCAAGAAAGATTATGTCTTAGAAGCACCGCTAGGTGAAGCACCAATCCCAGAGAACCAAGACGTTATGAACGCTTGGCAATCATGTGCTGATGATTACTCCCTCGTTCAGTGCGTCATGCTTTACAGCTTAGAGTCGGGTCTCCAAAAGCGTTTTGAGAAACATGGAGCATATGAGATGTTCGAGGAGCTGAAACTGGTTTTTCAAGCTCATGCCCGGGTCGAGAGATATGATGTCTCCGACAAGTTCTTCAGCTGTAAAATGGAGGAGAATAGTTCTATTAGTGAGCACATACTCAGAATATCTGGGTTGCACAACCGCTTGTCTCAGCTGGGAGTTAATCTCCTGGATGACGCAGTCATTGACAGAATCCTCCAGTCGCTTCCACCAAGCTACAAGAGCTTTGTGATGAACTTCAATATGCAGGGGATGGAAAAGACCATTCCCGAGGTATATTCAATGCTGAAATCAGCGGAAGGGGAGATCAGAAAAGAACATCGAGTGTTGATGGTGAATAAAACCACTAAGTTCAAGAAGGGCAAGGGTAAGAAGAACTTCAAGAAGGACGGCAAGGGAGTTGCCGCGCCCGGTAAACCAGTTACTGGGAAGAAGTCGAAGAATGGACCCAAGCCTGAAACTGAGTGCTTTTATTGCAAGGGAAGTGGTCACTGGAAGCGGAACTGCCCCAAATACTTAGCGGACAAGAAGAAGGCCGGCAACACCCAAGGTATATGTGATATACAAGTAATTGATGTGTACCTTACCAGTACTCGTAGTAGCTCCTGGGTATTTGATACCGGTGCGGTTGCTCATATTTGTAACTCAAAGCAGGAACTACGAAATAAACAGAGACTGGCGAAGGACGAGGTGACGATGCGTGTCGGGAATGGTTCCAAGGTTGATGTGATCGCCGTCGGCACGCTACCTCTGCATCTACCCACGGGATTAGTTTTAAACCTCAATAATTGTTATTTAGTGCCAGCTTTGAGCATGAACATTGTATCTGGATCTCGTTTAATTCGAGATGGCTACTCATTTAAATCCGAGAATAATGGTTTTTCTGTTTATTTGAGAGATATGTTTTATGGTCATGCCCCGCTGGTCAATGGTTTATTTTTGATGAATCTCGAACGTGATGTTACACATGTTCATAGTGTGAATACCAAAAGATGTAAAGTTGATAACGATAGTCCCACATACTTGTGGCACTGCCGCCTTGGTCACATTGGTGTCAAGCGCATGAAGAAGCTCCATGCAGATGGACTTTTGGAGTCTCTTGATTACGAATCATTTGACACGTGCGAACCATGCCTCATGGGTAAGATGACCAAGACTCCGTTCTCCGGAACAATGGAGCGAGCAACCAACTTATTGGAAATCATACATACCGATGTGTGCGGTCCAATGAGTGTTGAGGCTCGCGGAGGATATCGTTATGTTCTCACTCTCACTGATGATTTAAGTAGATATGGGTATGTCTACCTAATGAAACACAAGTCTGAAACCTTTGAAAAGTTCAAGGAATTTCAGAGTGAAGTTGAGAATCAACGTGACAGGAAAATAAAATTCTTACGATCAGATCGTGGTGGAGAATATTTAAGTCACGAGTTTGGTGCACACTTAAGGAAATGTGGAATAGTTTCACAACTCACGCCGCCTGGAACACCTCAGAGAAATGGTGTGTCCGAACGTCGTAATCGCACTCTATTGGATATGGTGCGATCTATGATGTCTCTTACCAATTTACCGCTCTCATTTTGGGGTTATGCTTTAGAGACTGCCGCATTCACTTTAAATAGGGCACCGTCTAAATCCGTTGAGACGACACCGTATGAATTATGGTTTGGGAAGAAACCTAAGCTGTCGTTTCTAAAAGTTTGGGGATGCGATGCTTATGTCAAGAAACTTCAACCTGAAAAGCTCGAACCCAAGTCGGAAAAATGCGTCTTCATAGGATACCCTAAGGAAACTATTGGGTATACCTTCTACCTCAGATCCGAGGGCAAGATCTTCGTTGCCAAGAACGGGTCCTTTCTAGAGAAGGAGTTTCTCTCGAAAGAATTGAGTGGGAGGAAAGTGGAACTTGATGAGGTGATAGTCACCCCTTTCGAACCGGAAAGTAGCGCAGCGCGGGAAAATGTTCCTGTGGTGCCTACACCGACTGGGGAGGAAGTTAATGATGATGATCATGAAGCTTCGGATCAAGTTACTACTGAACTTCATAGGTCCACAAGGACACGTTCCGCACCAGAGTGGTACGGCAACCCTGTCCTGGAAATCATGTTGTTAGACAACGGTGAACCTTCGAACTATGAAGAAGCGATGGCGGGCCCGGATTCCGACAAATGGCTAGAAGCCATGAAATCCGAGATAGAATCCATGTATGAAAACAAAGTATGGACTTTGACTGACTTGCCCGATGCGGCGAGCCATAGAAAACAAATGGATCTTTAAGAAGAAGACGGACGCAGATGGTAATGTGACCATCTACAAAGCTTGACTTGTCGCTAAGGGTTATCGACAAGTCCAAGGGGTTGACTACGATGAGACTTTCTCACCGTAGCGAAGCTAAAGTCCGTCCGAATCATGTTAGCAATTGCCGCATACTATGATTATGAGATATGGCAGATGGACGTCAAAACGGCATTCCTTAACGGCTTCCTTAAGGAAGAGTTGTATATGATGCAGCCGGAAGGTTTTGTCGATCCTAAGAATGCTAACAAAGTATGCAAGCTCCAGCGCTCAATCTATGGGCTGGTGCAAGCATCTCGGAGTTGGAACATTCGCTTTGATGAGATGATCAAAGCGTTTGGGACACAGACTTATGGAGAAGCCTGTGTTTACAAGAAAGTGAGTGGGAGCTCTGTAGCATTTCTCATATTATATGTGGATGACATACTATTGATGGGAAATGATATAGAATTCTTGGAAAGTATAAAGGCCTACTTGAATAAGTGTTTTTCAATGAAGGACCTTGGAGAAGCTGCTTATATATTAGGCATCAAGATCTATAGAGATAGATCAAGACGCCTCATTGGTCTTTCACAAAGTACATACCTTGACAAGATATTGAAGAAGTTCAATATGGATCAGTCCAAGAAGGGGTTCTTGCCTGTATTGCAAGGTGTGCAATTGAGCACGGCTCAATGCCCGACCACGGCAGAAGATATAGAAAAGATGAGTGTCATCCCCTATGCCTCGGCCATAGGGTCTATTATGTATGCCATGCTGTGTACCAGACCTGATGTAAACCTTGCTGTAAGTTTGGTAGGAAGGTACCAAAGTAATCCCGGCATGGAACACTGGACAGCGGTCAAGAATATCCTGAAGTACCTGAAGAGGACTAAGGATATGTTTCTCGTTTATGGAGGTGACGAAGAGCTCATCGTAAAGGGTTACGTCGACGCTAGCTTCGACACAGATCTGGATGACTCGAAGTCACAAACCGGATACGTGTATATTTTGAATGGAGGAGCAGTAAGCTGGTGCAGTTGCAAGCAAAGCGTCGTGGCGGGATCTACATGTGAAGCGGAGTACATGGCAGCCTCGGAGGCAGCACAGGAAGCAGTCTGGATGAAGGAGTTCATTACCGACCTAGGGGTGATTCCCAATGCGTCGGGCCTGATGACTCTCTTCTGTGACAACACTGGAGCTATTGCCCTTGCGAAGGAGCCCAGGTTTCACAGGAAGACCAGGCATATCAAGCGTCGCTTCAACTCCATTCGTGAAAGTGTTCAAAATGGAGACATAGATATTTGTAAAGTACATACGGACCTGAATGTAGCAGATCCGTTGACTAAACCTCTCCCTAGGGCAAAACATGATCAACACTAGGACGCAATGGGTGTTCGATTCATCACAATGTAACTAGATTATTGACTCTAGTGCAAGTGGGAGACTGTTGGAAATATGCCCTAGAGGCAATAATAAATGGTTATTATTATATTTCTTTGTTCATGATAATAGTCTATTGTTCATGCTATAATTGTATTGTCCGGAAATCATAATACATGTGTGAATACATAGACCACAATATGTCCCTAGTAAGCCTCTAGTTGACTAGCTCGTTGATCAACAGATAGTCATGGTTTCCTGACTATGGACATTGGATGTCATTGATAACGGGATCACATCATTAGGAGAATGATGTGATGGACAAGACCCAATCCTAAGCATAGCATAAAAGATCGTGTAGTTTCGTTTGCTAGAGCTTTTCCAAATGTCAAGTATCTTTTCCTTAGACCATGAGATCGTGCAACTCCCGGATACCGTAGGAGTGCTTTGGGTGTGCCAAACGTCACAACGTAACTGGGTGACTATAAAGGTGCACTACGGGTATCTCCGAAAGTGTCTGTTGGGTTGGCACGGATCGAGACTGGGATTTGTCACTCCGTGTGACGGAGAGGTATCTCTGGGCCCACTCGGTAATGCATCATCATAATGAGCTCAATGTGACTAAGGCGTTAGTCACGGGATCATGCATTGCGGTACGAGTAAAGAGACTTGCCGGTAACGAGATTGAACAAGGTATTGGGATACCGACGATCGAATCTCGGGCAAGTAACATACCGATTGACAAAGGGAATTGCATACGGATTGATTGAATCCTCGACACCGTGGTTCATCCGATGAGATCATCGTGGAACATGTGGGAGCCAACATGGGTATCCAGATCCCGCTGTTGGTTATTGACCGGAGAGGCGTCTCGGTCATGTCTGCATGTCTCCCGAACCCGTAGGGTCTACACACTTAAGGTTCGGTGACGCTAGGGTTGTAGAGATATATGTATGCGGAAACCCGAAAGTTGTTCGGAGTCCCGGATGAGATCCCGGACGTCACGAGAGGTTCCGGAATGGTCCGGAGGTGAAGAATTATATATAGGAAGTCAAGTTTCGGCCACCGGGAAAGTTTCGGGGGTTACCGGTATTGTACCGGGACCACCGGAAGGGTCCCGGGGGTCCACCGGGTGGGGCCACCTATCCCGGAGGGCCCCGTGGGCTGAAAGTGGAAGGGAACCAGCCCTTAGTGGGCTGGGGCGCCCCCCTTGGGCCTCCCCCCATGCGCCTAGGGTTGGGAACCCTAGGGGGGAGCTTCCCCCTTGCCTTGGGGGGCAAGGCACCCCTTCCCCCCTTTGGCCGCCCCCCCCCCCTGGAGATCCCATCTCCCAGGGCCGGCGCCCCCCCAGGGGCCTATATAAAGGGGGGAGGGAGGGCAGCAACACACAGCCTTGGGCGCCTCCCTCCTCCCCTGCAACACCTCTCTCTCTCTCGCAGAAGCTTGGCAAAGCCCTGCCGAGACCCGCTACATCCACCACCACGCCGTCGTGCTGCTGGATCTCCATCAACCTCTCCTTCCCCCTTGCTGGATCAAGAAGGAGGAGACGTCGCTGCACCGTACGTGTGTTGAACGCGGAGGTGCCGTCCGTTCGGCACTCGGTCATCGGTGATTTGGATCACGGCGAGTACGACTCCGTCATCCACGTTCATTGGAACGCTTCCGCTCGCGATCTACAAGGGTATGTAGATGCACTCCTTTCCCCTCGTTGCTAGTAGACTCCATAGATGCATCTTGGTGAGCGTAGAAAAATTTTAAATTATGCTACGATTCCCAAAAGCATCAACTTTGGGAATCAAGGTAATGAAGGAGTAGTTAATACTCTGGATATTCACATTACCAGAGTGGAAATCATGAATGAGCTGATAGAAATCTGGAGCAATGATATCCCAGCAATGTTTGAGGAATGCTGCATTAAAACCATCTGGCCCTGGAGATTTATCAGATGGCATTTGCATAATCACCTTGTCAATTTCTTCCTTGCAGAAGGGGGCTTCCAGATCAGATAGCTCTCCAATTGAAGAGGGTTTTCTGTGGGTGAACTGGTTCCCAATCTCTCTTTAAATGCTCTATATAAAATAGCAGCTTGGTGGTCATAGTGTTCATGTCCTGATTCATCTTTGAGCATGGCAATACTATTATTCCTTTATTTTATAGTTGCTTTGGCCTGGAAGTATTTGGTGTTAGCTTCTCCCATCTGCACCTGTCTGATTGTTGCTCTTTGTTTCCAGTAGATCCTTTGGTGTTCCAAAAGCATTGCAATGTGGTTCTTGAGTACCTCCCTTCCATTTGTTTCCTCAATGGACAAAGTTCTGAAGTCTTCAAAGTAATCATAACAGAGAATCATGAAGTTGGTATCTACAATGATTTTCTTTAGATCAGATAATTTTTTGGACCAAATCTTTAGTCCCTTCCTAAGCCTCTTGAATTTGGCAGCAATGATTTTAGCACTGTCTCTTTCATCTACTGGTTGTGACCAGATGGATTTGACCACATCCTTGAATTGGGAGTGTTGCATCGAGAAATTCTCAAACCTGAAGATCTTAGACCTTGGAATAGAGGAGCCAATTTTGATGATGATGGGAACATGATCAAAAGTAGTTTTAGCCAAAGAATAGGAGAAAGTAGCTGGGTATTTTAGGGTCCAGGCTTCAGATGTGAAACACCAATCTAGTTTCTCAAGCAGGGGTGCTTCTTGCATATTACTCCAGGTATACTTCCTTCCTTTCAGTGGGATTTCAACCAGTGCTTGCTGACTAATAGCTTCATTAAAACTGAGCATATCATCTAAATTTCCTCCTGTTGTGTGGGTATCTGATATAGTTGAAGTCCCCCAGAAGAATCCAGTTAACATCATCATCCATATGGAAATTCTTGAGCCAGTTAATAAAGAGTTGTCTTTCTTGATGCTCACAGGGTCCATATACATTAGTGAGTACCCATTGATCTTCATTATGCTTGGAAGTGAATTGCAATGTGATGACATAATTGTTCCTGTGGATAACCTGACCCCCAAAGACTTGATCATTGTCCTGGCCATTTTGATGATGCTAGTTGTCTCCTTGTCTGAGTAAGCCCCAAAGTTTTCTAAGATATGAAGGAACCCTAGTAGTATGTGTATCAGCTGAACATCGATAAGATACATGATTATCTTCTATATGTTTATGTTAATATTCTTCCCGATGTTATGTGAAGTCGGTCACACAACATTTGCCTTTATGGACGAGAAGGATATTACTATTGTTGCGACGGTGGGTTGAGCAGGTACTACGATGACAGAAGCTACTTCCCTCCTTCCTTGATCTCTGATAAGGGATTGACGGAGACCACATTTATTCGCGTCCACGGGGAAACTCTTAATCTTATTTTCGTGACCTGAATGTGGGGAGGAACGATGGTGATGTATGTGATTCACATCTACTAGATGTATGCATGTATCTATGTTGGCTCCATTCACTAATAAAAAAATTTGAGGTGGATTCTAAACATAAAATTATGTATTTGGGTAATCACGTAACACACATACTAGTGGTGGATCCTTATTCCCTGAGAACTCGTTAGCCCTATTACAGATTTCATCATTTCCATTATTCTCTTGTACTTTTACTTTATTCTTGCGTTCTTGATTTTCAGTCACAACCCTCTTACAATACTTCAACTTCTGCATTCATTGTTGATTTGGACCACAACTAACTTGCAGGCACATTCGCTATTAGCTTATAGCATTGCCACTCATCATCACATCCTGTCATTTAAACTGTCTCCCCGATGGTTGTCATCACGAATTTGCGACCCCTCATGGACATAATTGACACTTCCCATGAATCTTGTGTTGGCACCATTGCAAATCAAATGTTTCAACATGTAACACTAATGAATCCAATGGTTGCTATTATAAAAGGAGCGTGACTTAACAAGGACGTTGTATTAGGAGTCGATTTTAGAACAAAAATGCTAAACTCAGCTTGATTTCAAAAAAAAAACGACCTTCCAAGGCTAGCCCCTTGAGGCATTTTTTAATAGAAGAGAAATCCTTAATCACCATGTGCCAACCAAGGCTCGAACACGTGCAGGCTGGCTGGGCGCCTAGCCAACAGGGGCACGCCTTGTTCTCAAGTGATTTTCACTATGAGCCAGCCAACCAACTGATCTCGTAAATTCAGTCCGTAAGAAACTTCCCGTAGATGTAGCATTACACACAAAAAAGAATAAGGAAGGATTTAGCAACTGTGGTCCGTAAGGAACTTTCCGTACATGTAGCATTGCGCACTTTAGAACAAAGAAGGATTTAGCAAGTGTAAATTTCGGCTCTCCTATTTTTACTCCACTTTTGTTTTCTCCTGGGCCTGGGGTGTACCAGATGGCCTCCACTCCCACGGCCCATGCTCGACAACACGAATTTGCCATTCGCTCCCACCAGACCACCACAACTTGTCTCAGAAAAAAAAAACCCACCACAACAATGGAGCAGCATGCTAGGCACGGCAAATAACAGGGCTGTGTGCCAGACGGCTGCTGCTGGGAACAATGGCGCGACGGTCCCAGCATCAGTGTCGCTGCCACCGGCCGCCGTGTCACGCAAACAGGACGCCCTAAGTTCGGTAGTTCAAAGAGGCAACTTTAAACCTGAAGAGACGCGAACTGAAAACTACCCTTATAAGTCCTGTTTCCGCATAACATTCTCGACACTACAGAGGTATAGGTAAAAACACGGAAGAAACCAGCCAGGTGTACAGTACATTACAGCAAAGTTCATTTAACTGATGCAAAACTGCAGAGGCAAATCAGGACGCCACTCGACCTTCCAGACACGAACGAACCGACCGACCGACGGCGACGGCAAGGATGCGGAACAAAACCCAAGCAAAGCTTTGGAGACAGCCTCACCTCGCTGGTCAGGAGAGCAAGGAAACCAGCGAGACGAACTCCGAGATCGCCCTGCCCTTGGATTTCGTGTTGATGACGAAGTGCTCCGGGTACTTCCTGAGCAGCCCCAGCAGCCCGTACCATGGCCTCCCCTTGGCTTCTATCACCGACCAGTCGTCCGCCGTCAGGTACTTCCGCACCCTGCTGTGGTGCCACACGTTGCCAAACTGGTCCATAAGCTGCGAGTAGCCAAACAAACGGTTAAGAGATTGCCAACACTGATTGTAACTGTAACAGTTTGCTAAGCTTTTACATGGCTGGGTGAGTGAAGAAAAAGGAGATCATCAGAAAAGGGAAACTAAAACAAGGGGGTTCTGAATTGGCAGCCGGTGGTAAGCAGAACAACATCAGTAATGATGATAATGTTATGACCTGAACCAGAATAGAGAGGACATCCCAGTATGTAGCACTAGTATTAATCAATTTAACAGTGAAAATTTTAAGATAGCTATAACAAGATATACTTGCAAGTCTTTCCCATTACTTGTACAAGATTATGTAAGTATCAGTACAAAATCTTCTGCCGCGAGTCACAGCTCCACAAATCCCAAGCAACAACATTCAATGCAAAACATGTTCGGAGTGACAACTGACAAATGAGGGATGCTACCAGGCAGAGTCAAGCATTAACATGCTAAAAGCCCTATTATAGCCTGTGCGCCTACAACTGCATGCCTTCATGAATTTATATGGTAGTTTTGATAAGCTATCGTACATACACCTACGGGATACAACTAAGCTACTCCCTTCGTTCACTATTATAAGATGTTTTGGATATTTCAACATGGACTACATACGGACTGAAATCAGTGGACGAACACACTAAAATGCGTCCATATACATCTAATTCAGAAAAAGTTAGAACATCTTAATAGTGAACGGAGGGAGTATTAGACAGGCAGGGATGCTAGCACCTGACTTCTATCCCCAGATGATATTCTCAGAATGCAGTTTAGGTTATTATCCTTTTGAATCAATAAGTCATTTTTTTAGTGTCGTCAGTTGTAATGATATTCTATTTCAAAAAATTAAACTGTGATGATATCGCCTATCCCTTTAATGTATCAAAAGAGTAAGCTACTTTCTGTACATTTAAATTTTCCAAGCCTGAGTTAGATCCAGTTGTTTCACAGAAGACGGGTTGGACTAATTTGGGGTAATATACTAATATAGCATACTTTAACTTCATCATAGAAGTGGGATACGAAATATGTGTGTTTTTCCATGACAAACCTCTGTATGGAGTGTTTTCATAGGCATCCATTCTCCGGGGCCACAGAGGTCAGATAACACAGTCGCAACAGATGACACGACTTCCTTCTCTTCCGTTTGAAGGTGCTGGTTGTCCACATCCTTGTCACCCCTTGATCTTATTTCTGATCTATTGTCTGCACAAAAAAGAAGTCAGTTCATTTCAGATCAAACAAATACTTCCTCACATGTTAAAAGGTAATGAATTTGGTCTTTAAATGGACAAAGCTGAAATAAACAGAATGCAGTAACAGCTTTGGAATCGAGGTCCAGAACTGGAAACAGGAACAAAGTTCACCAACAGCTTCTAAACTTATATCATGGAACGGAGGGAGTACAATTTACTAATTCATAGTTCTTGATAAGTATAGTATGTCAGCTGCTATAGTGATAGAAATAGCCTAGATAATGTACTTTAATTTATCTCTAGACACCAAGAATGGAAAACGTCAAGACATTCAGATTGAAGCATCTGGATGTGTATCTTTTAATGTGCAAATATAACTGCATCTCTGCTTCCTTTTCTCTTAAAAAGGTAACAACATGAGAGATGCAGTTATGTTTACACATCATGATAAAGCATAATGTTCTTACATAATAACACTTGCAATAGCAACTAATAATGTATGCTCACCTGCAGTAAACGTCTAATCAGAGTTTTTTTTCTTTTTCATGGTAATACGTCTCATTTATATCATAGTACAAGTACACACTGACCTGACAAAAGTGAAAAATAAGCAGAACGCTAGCCTTTGCACAAAGGAACATCAGCCAAGAAGGAAAAATATAATCAAGGCCGAAAAACCCTCTAAGCTTGACACCAACGCCCGTCACATGCCTCTGGCACCACCACAATAGCCACCAAAGGACACAATGACAGATCACCTCCTCACCCGAGCTCGACGCGGCTCCATCGCTGACATGCAGCTTTGCGGACCTCCAAGGTGGCTCACCAAAGGCGAAGCCATTACCGTTGAACAAATCAGACCGGGGCAACACCCCGGACACGCCATCGAACTCAATATCTGGCACCCCCGCACGACTAAAACGTCGAAGGAGGAAACCATACCTGCCACCCATGAACCACGAACCCAGTACACGATCCACCATCTTCCAGATGCCGTCGATGCAGACCACAATCTGCATCCACTCCAGGACTACCTCCCACGCTCCGCGCCGGCGCTGGAGCAAATGCCATCGCAACGGCGGAGCCCAAGGACACAAGTCCACCACGAGGATGCCTCTGCCGCCACACCATCCTTGCTTGAACAGACTGGTTTCCAAATCCATCCCCAACCATAGGACGGATCGCCTCGATGGGAAAGGATCTGAAGCTTCTTTATTAAGCGCCGCCATCGCCACCGCCGAAGCCAAGACGATGAACGACCCAAAAAACATATGCTACTAGGGTCTAACCTAAAGCTACACGATCCACACGCGTAGATCCAGCGACCCCCCTCACCGCCGACAACCAAGTCGTCGGCGGAGGGGAGCCGCCGAAGGAAGGTGGCGGATGAGCTCTCCTAGCGGTCGCTAGGTTTAGTCGCCCAAGCCCGAGAGAGAGAAACAGCTAGCCTCTAACTGATTAACGTCTAATCAGAGTTCCATAAGAGAATTATACAGATAGATAGTTCCCATAACAGTACATTTACGTTATAATGTGTATATCTGCCTCTAATATGAATGTTGGCGTATCATCTTTAATCATTATATTACTATAACCGCATGAAAAGGTACAGCTAAATGTGAGTGCAAAATCATCTCAACTCTGCATATCTTTTAGAAGAAAAACAAGATGATGAGCAAGGAGAAGTATATACAGCAAAAATGCAGAGCAAGGATAATGCATCACCTTCACCCAATGTTCCTATTGCTTCAACATTGATTCTGTGCCCACCATAGATGTCCAAATCTCCGGGAGACTTCTTGGTTCTCTTCAGCTTGCCCTTCATTCCACCTTCCCCAACACCATTCCCAATGTCATCACTGTCCCGGCCATAATCACCTTCAGAGAAGCGGTCATGGAAATCGGACACACGAGGGTGCCCTGGCCGCGCATAAGCTGGCGGTGGGATCTGTGGAGGAATAACAGGGGCTTGCCGAGCAGCGAACGAGGCAAAGATAGACCTCGTGGGCAAGAGGAAATAAAACTTCTTGTCTCCAATCTGAAGGAGGTCCTGTGAGTCAAGCTTAACAGGAGGGTTCCCAGGGAGGTGCAGGACACCCTCAACCAGGCAGCCGTTCTTGCCGATGACGTCAAGCGCGAAGCGGCGGCGCTGGAAGTCGTAGAATATCCGCGCGTGGTGGCGCGAGATGTTCATCCCCCCACCGAGGCTGGAGAGATCCACATCCACCGTGGATTTCTTGCTGTTGCGGCCCAGCATGATGGAGTAGGTCTGCATGTAGTACTCGAAATCCTCACCCTGCAGCTTGGCAAACCCTGCCTCCACCTCGCCGTCGCCGCCGGAGGATCCGGCAGGGATGGCACCGGCACCAGCGGCGGACTTGACGTTGGGCATATCGGCTTCAGTTGGACCCTCGATTTTCCGACAAGATTAGCCGCCTCGCCTCAGGCCGATCTTGCGCGCGGAAGTAGAGGAACCTAATCGGACCAAGGAACAGAATAATTAGTATGGCGGAAAGAAGCAAGCAATCGGCGAGCAAAGAAAGATTCAGGTTATGATTTTGATTTTGATTCTGATTGCTCACTGCCACAGCAAGGAAAGAATCCAAAAAAAAAAAACCAATCAACCCCACTAGAACAGTTCGTCCGTCAAGCTAGGGTTTCCTTACCAACAAAAGAGGAAATTAATCGGCGCTAATCCAGTGCCAGTAGGCAGTTGCCCTTTGCTTTATGCGCCCCGCCCCCGCCCCCGTCGCCGTCGGCCCGGGAAATTGCGGGGAAGAGAAGAAGAACGAACGGGAGTGGGGAAGGGGGCGTCCGAGGGGAGAAATCAGTGACGATGAATAAGGGAGAGGGGAACTTTCTTTAGAAGATGATGATGAACACCGTCGACATGGAGATGCCGGAATTCTAAGCGGTGTACCATCACCTGAATCTTCGCAGATCAAGGCCCGATACTAATTCAATTTGCGAGATTCTAAAAGGAATTTGAGTAAATTTCTCACGACCAGCGAGTACTGGTCAGTATCTGGTGGACAACCATGAGGATGGAGTTATCTTTATCCGCTCATGAGAAAACGTGCTCACACCTGAATCCAACGGCAGCTAATGCTCGACGGATACTCTGGGCAAATAACAAATCAACATTCATCACAATAACAAATCAATATATTGTTCTCCTATTATTATTAGAGAAAATAATAAATAAGTATCATCAGATACATCATAGAATATGAAAAATAAGGCCGGAAAAGGAAAAGAATAAATAGAAAAAGGACTGTGATATTTGGCACACGTGTGCCATATAAGCAAAACTGTCACACCTCTACTTCTTTCATTTTAAAGTACCACACGATCCCTCGTCCTTTGACCTCACCTCCTCTCAAACGACCTCGCAGACTCGCCCGAGAAACCTGCTTCTCCCACACATCTCGGGCGCCCACCCCCGAGAAAACTGCCACTTCTTCACATCTACCACATGTTTTCTCCTCAGGACAAAGTTACCATGGTATTCGCATGCAAGTTATCAGGCCTGTGTTGCATAACTTACCGTGCTATTTACATAGAACGTACCAGGTATCTATGCTTCAACAACTACATCCCTTCAAAGTTACCACTGGTTTTGTACACAAGTTATAAGGTCTTCGATGTGTAAAATATCGTGGTACTTACACATAAGTTACCAGGGGTATATGTACATCAACCTCCCCCCGGTCAAAGTTACCATGATGGATTGTACATGAGTTACTGGGTCTACAGTTTGTATATTATCAAGGTACTTGCACCTAAAAACCTGGGTGTGTTTCGGTAGCTTTTTTCATAGGTCAAAAATTACCACGATGTTTTTGCGTAACTTATCACGCCTATAGCACGTGAGCCCCTCATGACACTAAACATTATGTGACTTTCCCATGGCACGCCATGTGTTGTGTTCATCCAAGAGGCCCACGCGCGAGGCGAGTGTATGTTTTTAACAACTTAGTTTCCTTTGATAAAAAAGTTACCATCATGTTTATATTGCAAGTTATCGGTTATGCGGTGCTTATATTATCATGTTATTTTCACAAAAAATATTGGGGATGTTTTGAACAACTTTTTCCCGGGACAAAAAGTTATCATGGGGATTCTAGGTAACCTATCAAGCTCGTAGTGCTTAAAATATCATGCTATTTACACAAAATTTATCAGGGGTATGTTTCAGCAAATCCCGCCCCCCCCCCCCCACGGGTCAAAAACTTATCGTGGTGTTTAGTTATCGCAGTGCGTATGTTTTCATGCTATTTAGACATAAAAATGCCAGGGGGGAGGTATACTACCGTGCTATTTACACAGAAGATACCGGAGTATCTTTTCAAAAAAAAAATTCCCTACGGTCAAAGTTACCATGGTGTTTCTACCTCAGTTATCAGATGTGCGCTGCGTATATTACCGTCTATTTACACATAAATTATTGGGTATCTTTTCACACTTGTCTTCCCCAATGGTTAAAGTTACCATGATGTTTGTATCTAAATTATCAGGTTTATGGCATGAATGTTATCGTGCTATTTACAGAAATTACCGGGGGGCGGGTTGAACAAATTTATTCCCAATGATCAAAGTTACCGCGAACATGTTAAAAACAGTATTTCCCTTAGCTTGCTCAACAATGAGTGCCATAGGTGAGGTGGTTAGCTCCCTTTGTTGATTACCTGCAGACCAGAGATCAAATCCTAGTCCAAGCATTGTTTTTGCCGAAAATCGGGAAGGCGCGTGGGCCATAATTGACGATTACGAAAATTAGGAAGGCACGGTAAAATCGGGGAGGGCGTGCGGGAAAGGAAAGAAATCGGGAGAGGTCGGTGGGGGAGGACGTGCGGGAAAGGAAGGAGATCGGGAGGCGTGCGGGAAAGGAAAGAAATCGGGTGCGGGGAAGGAAGGAGATCGGGAGGGAAGTGACGACGCTGGATGCGTGTGGCAGTTTCACAATCTGCCACACGGTTGCCATATACATATTTCGATAGGAAAAAAGGACAAACAAAAACAACTGGAGGAAAACCGAAAAGAACAGAAAAGGGAAAATTGTTACATGGGTTAGCCAAATGAAAATTAACTTCCAATTCACCGGATCTACGTTTGGCCAAATGAAAATCTAAATTCAAATTCACCCGATCTACTTTTAGCCAAACATCCCGTTCATCATAACTACTCTCAACCAAATAAAAAACTAACCTCTGATTCACCGGATCTACTTTCAACACATGAACACGTAACTTTCAGTTCACCAGATCTGAACTTTCAACCCAATCAAGTACCAAGCCCGAAGGTAAAATCTCCGATTTGAAGAACAACTTAAGAGAAAAGAAGAAAAACAGTTTATAACCTTGAGATCAGATTTACTACCTGCCCTTCTTATGTCCCGGATCAGGTGCTAGCAAGAACTGTAGTGTCAATGGATGGGAGAATAGTTTGAAAGGCATTCTTGGATAGAAAATGGGAGAGAAGACTACAAGGAGTGGGGCTTGGGTGGAATCGAGAACTAATAAAGGGCACAGGGTTAGGGTAAAACGATGAAGGACATGACTATGAAAGGAAATATTTTGATGCCCCCCGCTGTCGCCAACACCCACCCCCACCCCAATTAAAAAATTAGCGGACGAGCATTGTTATACTTACGACACTTTTCCATCATATTTATATACGGGAGTCCAAACCACCGTTAGATTCTTGTCATATTATCAGTGGCATTCAAAGGCAGTGTGGTACAAAATCGGACGTTCATCGTCATAAGAGTACTTCCATTAGCAGACACCAAAATGCACAAAAGCAGCTTTATGGTGTACTCGTGGCTAGTCAAATACTGGTAAAACTAGCATCTCCACTAACAACCCAAGCCATAGCCCATACTCCAAGCAGTTGACTAAGTAACATGCACCGTTTTTTACCATATATCTTTCCACCTATTACTACAACACATATAGCACACTACAACAAAAATGTGCTTCTATGACAAAATGGCCCAATGAGAAAGGTAAAGTGCCATAGCAGTGACCACATCCATGATGAAAAAAGGACTTTTGTCATACATGCGGCAACACTCTACTACGCACACAAAAATCTATGACAATGTATCAAAAGATTTTCCTGGAAGTGCGCTTGTGCCCTACCGGGGCACTTCTATGACATCCTTTGGACCTTTTATGACAAGGTTGTTCGTGATCGGTGTGAGGGCGATATTTTTACCTGGTTGCAAAGGTCAGTTGCACCTCATTCGCTCCACATGAGGTAGCTTTGACCTGACATGGTTCGGATGTCAGCCTCCCAATACAGGAGCCAAAAGTTGCATGCTGCCGAGATTGTGGGAGACTTGCATTTACACCACCGGGAGAGGACTTTGTAACAAGTTGGATCCCAGATGTCAACCTCTCAATACAGGAGCCAAATGACGTGTATTTGGCACGACCTTTGGAGACTTGTATGTAAACGGCTAGGAAAGGACTTTGTAACAAGCTAGGTCCCGCATATCAGCCTCTCAGTACAAGAGCCAAATGATACATACTTGACGTGGTTGTTGGAGACCCGTATGTACATGATTGGGAGAAGACTTTGTAACAAGCTTGGTCCCAGATGCCAGCTTCTCCGTACATGAACCAAATGATGTGTACTTGGCATGGGTGTTGGAGACATGTATGTACATGAGTGAGACCGGACTTTGTAACCTGTTGGATCTTAGGTGTGAGCCTCTTGGTAAATGAAATGAATTCTTAAACTAACATTGCATTTTCCTTATTCTCATGGTCGGCTGAGTTTAGTCTTGTGCTTTATCCATGAACCGTGCACTCATGGCAAGACAAGATCTTAAAATTTGTTAGTTGTGTGTGTATCCCCCTTCTCATGCATAATCGATATTTTTGCCCCTCCAAAATGAATTCAAGTGTGGACTATTGATTACTAGATACAATATCGTATGGTACCCATTTGTAGTTCTCTCCCCCCCCCTCTCTAATGTATTTACATGAGTGTGCATTGTTGAGTACTCGATACAACCACATATGGTATTTACCCATAATGTATCTCCCCCTTTGGCCGTGACTAGTTGTTGGAGACCCGTATGTACCAATTGGGGTCGTACATGCTAACAACTTGTGTAGGCTTTAACCTAGTGGGTCCCAGATGTCATCTTCACAATAAAAGTCGGCACTTGCTAGGTTCTCGTTACTTGACTACATTGACAATGAATTACCCACAACTGTCAGGGGTCTATTGTAGCCCTTTTTGAAAGTAAGAGTGTCGAACCCAATGAGGAGAAAAATGAATTGGTAGATAAAAACTAGTAAGGAATCACCGTATAAGCTGCAAAGATTGTTTGATTGTTTGTTTTATCACAAGAACCATTGTAAGAACATAAATATATAGAAACAAAACTGCAACAATGCAGCAAGTGGCCCAATCCTTAATTATGCTAAGGACAGGCCCATTGTATTACTTAGAAATCAAATTGCTCTCGGCGACACATGGGAGATTCACCCAAGTTACTTTCATCTAGTTTCATTGAGTTAACATTCATCGCTTTTATAATTTGTTGTGGTGGAACCTATAAGAATGTGGTGTTCTTACTTGAACAAACAATGTACTTACGATTATACCCTCTATGTAAGCATCCGCAAATACAACAGAGAAACTAAGACACCATATAACCATAGCATTCAACTTTGGGGGTTCAACGGCCCTCGTGTAACAATTCATAAACTTATGGTTTGGTATTTTCTGTCACTTCAACCACCCATCATAGATAAAAGTAATCCCACAATGACCTCCTCTAGGCCCTTAATGCTTAAGTGATTTGCAGTCAATAGAATTACACCACAACATAATATCAATCACTGAATTTTATTTAACCTCACAAGATTACTAGTAACAAGGTTTATCCCATGTCCTCAAGAACGTAACAGACTACTCAAAATACATCATATGGATCTTGACCAGTGGGTATGGAAGGATTAACAGTCTAAACATATAGATTTTTCTCCAATAAAAACTTCTAAGTTTCAACTACAAACAGTAACCAATACCAAAAAGTACTCTCAACAAAAGATCTAAGACAATAGTTTATAGATTAAAAGCTAGGATTTAATAAGGATGCCGGTGATGATGGTGTTGATGATGATCCTCACAATGAATGGAGTGTTGGTGATGTCGATTGTTTCAACTCCCCCTTCCAGAGCGAATGGATCTCGAAGAAATAGCCCTACGGGAGAAAAGAAGTGCTCCACTGAAGACCCACAAGTGTACGGGATCTATCATAGTCCTTTCGATAAGTAAGAGTGTCGAACCCAACGAGGAGCAGAAGGAAATGATAAGCGGTTTTCAGCAAGGTATTCTCTGCAAGTACTGAAATAAGTGGTAACAGATAGTTTTGTGATAGGATAATTTGCAACGAGCAACAAGTAACAAAAGTAAATAAAGTGCAGCAAGGTGGCCCAATCCTTTTTGTAGCCAAGGACAAGCCTGGACAAACTCTTATATAGAGAAAAGCGCTCCCGAGGACACATGGGAATTGTCGTCAAGCTAATTTTCATCACATTCATATGATTCGCGTTCGGTACTTTGATAATTTGATATGTGGGTGGACCGGTGCTTGGGTGATGTTCTTACTTGAACAAGCATCCCACTTATGATTAATCTCTATTGCAAGCATCCGCAACTACAACAAAAGTATTAAGGTAAACCTAACCATAGCATGAAACATATGGATCCAAATCAGCCCCTTACGAAGCAACGCATAAACTAGGGTTTAAGCTTCTGTCACTCTAGCAACCCATCATCTACTTATTACTTCCCAATGCCTTCCTCTAGGCCCAAATAATGGTGAAGTGTCATGTAGTCAACGTTCACATAACACCACTAGTGGATAGACAACATACATCTCATCAAAATATCGAACGAATACCAAATTCACATGACTACTAATAGCAAGACTTCTCCCATGTCCTCAGGAACAAACGTAACTACTCACAAAGCATATTCATGTTCATAATCAGAGGGGTATTAATATGCATATAGGATCTGAACATATGATCTTCCACCAAATAAACCAACTAGCATCAACTACAAGGAGTAATCAACACTACTAGCAACCTACTAGTACCAATCCCGGACTTAGAGACAAGAATTGGATACAAGAGATGAACTAGGGTTTTGAGAGGAGATGGTGCTGGTGAAGATGTTGATGGAGATTGCCCTCTCCCAATGAGAGGAGCGTTGGTGATGACGATGGCGATGATTTCCCCCTCCCGGAGGGAAGTGTCCCCGGCAGAACAGCTCTGCCGGAGCCCTAGATTGGTTCCGCCAAGGTTCCGCCTCGTGGCGGCGGAGTCTCGTCCCGAAAGGTTGCTTATGATTTTTCTCTGGACGAAAGACTTCATATAGCAGAAGATGGCCACCGGAGAGCCAACAGGGGGCCCATGAGGCAGGGGGGCGCGCCCCCACCCTCGTGGGCAGGTGGTGGCCCCCCTGACGTATTTCTTCCGCTCAGTATTTTTTATTATTTCCAAAAATGACTTTTGTGGAGTTTCAGGACTTTTGGAGTTGTGCAGAATAGGTCTCTAATATTTGCTCCTTTTCCAGCCCAGAATTCCAGCTGTCGGCATTCTCCCTCCTTATGTAAACCTTGTAAAATAAGAGAGAATAGGCATAAGTATTGTGACATAACGTGTAATAACAGCCCATATTGCAATAAATATCGATATAAAAGCATGATGCAAAATGGACGTATCAACTCCCCCAAGCTTAGACCTCGCTTGGCCTCAAGCGAAAGCCGATAACGATAAATATGTCCACATGTTTAGAGGTAGAGGTGTAGATAAAATAAAATACGGACATGAGGGCATCATGATTATTCTTGTAACAGCAACATATATGGATATTGTCATATGATTTCTTATGCTCAAGTAATAATATATTCACAATGCAGGGTATGAATCAGAAACTTTATTGAGAACTAACAAACTATAACCTCAGTCATTGAAGCAATTGCAATTTATCATAACATCAGAAAGAGTCTATGTCAGAGCTTTCTAGCAAGTCCACATACTCAACTATCATTTAGTCTTTCATAATTGCTAACACTCACGCAATACTTGTGGTTACGGAGTTTTAATCGGACACAGAGAAAGATAGGGGCTTATAGTTTCGCCTCCCAACCTTTTACCTCAAGGGTAATGTCAACAATAATAACTCATGCTGACTTACATCGAATTAGATATATCTATCAGGATCTTTCCAACACCCTGTGCTTGCCAAAGGATAAAATATAAAAAGGAAAGGTGAAGATCACCATGACTCTTGCATGAGGAAGAATATAATAGTAAAAGATAGGCCCTTCACAGAGGGAAGCAGAGGTTGCCATGCGCTTTCAGGGTTGGATGCACAAAATCTTAATGCGAAAGAACGTCATTTTATATTGCCAGTTGTGATATGAACCTTTATTATGCAGTCTGTCGCTTTTATTTCTTCCACATCACAAGATCGTATAAAGCTTATTTCCTCCACACCAATCAATCATACATATTTAGAGAGCAATTTTTATTGCTTGCACCGATGACAACTTACTTGAAGGATCTTACTCAATCCATAGGTAGATATGGTGGACTCTCATGGCAAATCTGGTTTAAAGGTTTTTGGAAGCACAAGTAGTATCTCTACTTGGTGCTAAAAAAATTGGCTAGCATGAGGGGGAAAGGCAAGCTCAACATGTTGGATGATCCATGACAATATACTTTATCTCAGATATAAGAAAACATAACCCATTATGTTGTCTTCCTTGTCCAACATCAACTCATTAGCATGTCATATTTTAATGAGTGCTCCCAATCATAAAAGATGTCCAAGATAGTATATATATATGTGAAACCTCTCTTTCCTTATTACTTCATATTAATTGCAACGATGACCAAAGTTATGTTTGTCATCCCTCAACAACTTTTAATCACCATACTCTTTCTATGTGAAGTCATTACTCTCAATAAGATCAATATGATATTTTTATTCCTTTTTATTCTTTTTATCTTTTCTTTACTCAAGATCATGGCAAAATAATCAAGCCCTTGACTCAACACTAATCTTTATTATATAGCTCACGGACTCGATTACATAGAGAGATCATAAAACAAAACTCAAAACTAGATCATACCAAAACTTTATTCTACTAGATCAAGATACTACTAATAGGATCGAACTAAGAAAAACGGTAAAGATAGGAGTGTGATGGTGATACGATACCGGGGCACCTCCCCCAAGCTTGGCAGTTGCCAAGGGGAGTGCCCATACCCATGTGATTATATCTCCTTTGCTGGTGAAGAAGGTGGCGGTGTTGTTGATGATGGATAGTCGCACATCGAGCGTAAGAGGTCCTCCAGCTTGCGGATAATGCCCTTGAGTGCAACAATATGCTCCTTCAACAAAATATTTTCATGTGTGAGATACTTGTTCTGTATACGAGCTAACTCAATCATCTTGAAAGCTTCGATCTTAGTTGGGGTAAGAAGATTATGATCAAGTTGAAGGATGTCTTCTGCTGCCGGAGCTTGATCCTCCGTGGCCTTCTTGATCCCTTCATCCTTGTTGATCTCCATGGGTTCTTCCCTCTTCAGCTCTATCTTCATTAGCCAAGCATCGTTGTCACCATTGTTGGAGGACGGGGACAACATGATGCCTGGCCTTGACAACCCTGACAGAAAACAGCTCGAAACAAGAACAGAGGATATTTGCGTGATACAGGGGTTAAAACCTTCGGGAGATTATATAATGAATTTTTACCGACCAAAATATGTATCGTGCAAGAAAACGGAGTCCGGAGAGCACACAAGGTGCCCACGAGGTAGGGGGGTGCGCCCAATAGGGTAGGGCGCGCCCTCCACCCTCGTGGAGGCCTCGTGTCCTTCCCGGACTGCTTCTTATTTTTTCTATTCTTCTAAATATTCCAAAACGGAGAAATATTGCCATAAAAACTGTTTTGGAGTCGGTTTACTTACCGTACCACATACCTATTCCTTTTCGGAGTCTGAAACATTCCGGAAAGTGTCCCTTATGTATTCCTCCGGGGTTACGGTTTCAATAACATTGGTTTCAACATTTATAGGGTTACCTGAGATATAATGTTTGATTCTTTGACCGTTCACCACCTTCGGATTTGTGCCTTCGAAGTTGTTGATTTTTATGGCACCGGAACGATAGACCTCCTCGATAACGTAAGGGCCTTCCCATTTAGAGAGAAGTTTCCTGCAAAAAAATCTTAAATGAGAGTTGTATAGCAATACATAATCACCTACATTAAACTCACACTTTTGTATCCTTTTGTCATGCCATCTTTTAACTTTTTCTTTGAACAACTTGGCATTTTCATAAGCTTGGGTTCTCCATTCATCAAGTGAGCTAATATCAAATAACCTCTTCTCACCGGCAAGTTTGAAATCATAATTGAGCTCTTTAATAACCCAATATGCCTTATGTTCTAGTTCGAGAGGTAAGTGACATGCTTTTCCATAAACCATTTTATACGGAGACATACCCATAGGATTTTTATATGCAGTTCTATAGGCCCATAATGCATCATCAAGTTTCTTGGACCAATTCTTTCTAGATCTATTAACAGTCTTTTGCAAAATTAATTTGAGTTCTCTATTACTCAATTCTACTTGACCACTAGACCGTGGGTGATAGGGAGATGCAATTCTATGATTAACATCATACTTAGCAAGCATTTTACGAAAAGCACCATGAATAAAGTGTGAACCACCATCCGTCATTAAATATCTAGGGACTCCAAACCTCGGAAAAATAACTTCTTTAAGCATTTTAATAGAAGTGTTATGATCAGCACTACTAGTTGGAATAGCTTCTACCCACTTAGTAACGTAATCAACAGCAACTAAAATATGTGTATATCCATTAGAGGCAGGAAAAGGTCCCATATAATCAAAGCCCCAAACATCAAATGGTTCAATAACAAGTGAATAATTCATAGGCATTTCTTGACGTCTACTAATATTACCAATTCTTTGACATTCATCACAAGACAAGACAAACTTACGGGCATCCTTGAAGAGAGTAGGCCAATAAAAACCGGATTGCAATACCTTATGTGCAGTTCTGTCTCCAGCGTGGTGTCCTCCATATGCCTCGGAGTGACACTTGCGTAGGATATGTTCCTGTTCATGCTCAGGTACACAACGTCCAATAACACCATCTACTCCTTCTTTATAAAGATGTGGGTCATCCCAAAAGTAATGTCTCAAATCTTAGAAAAACTTTTTCTTTTGCTGGTAAGTGAAACTAGGTGGTATAAATTTAGCAACGATGTAATTAGCATAATCAGCATACCATGGAGCAGTACGAGAAGTATTTATGATATTTAATTGCTCATCAGGAAAGCTATCATCAATAGGTAGTGGGTCATCAAGAACATTTTCTAACCTAGACAAGTTGTCTGCAACGGGGTTCTCAGCTCCCTTTCTATCAACAATATGCAAATCAAATTCTTGTAGCAAGAGAACCTGATACGTCCATTTTGCATCATGCTTTTATATCGATATTTATAGCATTATGGGCTGTTATTAGACGTTATGTCACAATACTTATGCCTATTCTCTCTTATTTTACAAGGTTTACATAAGGAGGGAGAATGCCGGCAGCTGGAATTCTGGGCTGGAAAAGGAGCAAATATTAGAGACCTATTCTGCACAACTCCAAAAGTCCTAAAACTCCACGAAAGTTATTTTTGGAAATAATAAAAAATATTGAGCGGAAGAAGTATGTCAGAGGGGGCCCCACCTGGCCACGAGGGTGGGGGCGCGCCCTACCCCCTAGGGTGCGCCCCTTGCCTCGTGGGCCCCCTGTTGGCTCTCCGGTGGCCATCTTCTGCTATATGAAGTCTTTCGTCCAGGGATAAATCATAAGCAACCTTTCGGGACGAGACTCCGCCGCCACGAGGCGGAACCAATCTAGGGCTCCGGCAGAGCTGTTCTGCCGGGGACACTTCCCTCCGGGAGGGGGAAATCATCGCCATCGTCATCACCAACGCTCCTCTCATTGGGAGAGGGCAATCTCCATCAACATCTTCACCAGCACCATCTCCTCTGAAAACCCTAGTTCAACTCTTGTATCCAATTCTTGTCTCCAAGTCCGGGATTGGTACTAATAGGTTGCTAGTAGTGTTGATTACCCCTTGTAGTTGATGCTAGTTGGTTTATTTGGTGGAAGATCATATGTTCAGATCCTATATGCATATTAATACCCCTCTGATTATGAACATGAATATGCTTTATGAGTAGTTACGTTTGTTCCTGAGGACATGGGAGAAGTCTTGCTATTAGTAGTCATGTGAATTTGGTATTCGTTTGATATTTTGATGAGATGTATGTTGTCTATCCTCTAGTGGTGTTATGTGAACGTCGACTACATAACACTTCACCATTATTTGGGCCTAGAGGAAGGCATTGGAAAGTAATAAGTAGATGATGGGTTGCTAGAGTGACAGAAGCTTAAACCCTAGTTTATGCGTTGCTTCGTAAGGGGCTGATTTGGATCCATATGTTTCATGCCATGGTTAGGTTTACCTTAATACTTTTGTTGTAGATGCGGATGCTTGCAATAGAGGTTAATCATAAGTGGGATGTGTTGGGGAACGTAGTAATTTCAAAAATTTCCTACGCACACGCAAGATCATGGTGATGCATAGCAACGAGAGGGGAGAATGTGTCCACGTACCCTCGTAGACCGAAAGCGGAAGCGTTAGCACAACGCGGTTGATGTAGTCGTACGTCTTCACGATCCGACCGATCAAGTACCGAACGCACGACACCTCCGAGTTCAGCACACGTTCAACTCGATGACGTCCCTCGAACTCCGATCCAGCCGAGCTTTGAGGGAGAGTTCCGTCAGCACGACGGCGTGGTGACGATGATGATGTTCTACCGACGCAGGGCTTCGCCTAAGCACCGCTACAAAACGACTGAGGTGGATTATGGTGGAGGGGGCACCGCACACGGCGAAGAGATCTAAGAGATCAATTGTTGTGTCTTTGGGGTGCCCCCTGCCCCCGTATATAAAGGAGCAAGGGGGGAGGCGGCCGGCCTAGGAGGAGGGCGCGCCAAGGGGGGAGTCCTACTCCCACCGGGAGTAGGACTCCTCCTTTCCTTGTTGGAGTAGGAGAAGGGAAGGGAGAAGGAGAAGGAAGGAAGGGGGCGCCCCCCTCCCTAGTCCAGTTCGGACTAGTCCATGGGGAGGGGTGCGGCCACCCTTTGGGGCCTTTCTCTCTTTTCCCGTATGGCCCATTAAGGCCCAATATGAATTCCCGTAACTCTCCGGTACTCCGAAAATACCTGAATCACTCGGAACCTTTCCGATGTCCGAATATAGTCGTCCAATATATCGATCTTTACGTATCGACCATTTTGAGACTCCTCGTCAAGTCCCTGATCTCATACGGGACTCCGAACTCCTTCAGTAAATCAAAAACACATAAACTCATAATATAACCATCATCTAACTTTAAGCGTGCGGACCCTACGGGTTCGAGAACTATGTAGACATGACCGGGACACGTCTCCGGTCAATAACCAATAGCGGAACCTGGATGCTCATATTGGCTCCCCCATATTCTACGAAGATCTTTATCGGTCAAACCGCATAACAACATACGTCGTTCCCTTTGTCATCGGTATGTTACTTGCCCGAGATTCGATCGTCGGTATCTCAATACCTAGTTCAATCTCGTTACCGGCAAGTCTCTTTACTCGTTCTGTAATACATCATCCCGCAACTAACTCATTAGTTACAATGCTTTCAAGGCTTATAATGATGTGCATTACTGAGTGGGCCCAAAGATACCTCTCCGACAATCGGAGTGACAAATCCTAATCTCGAAATACGCCAACCCAACAAGTACCTTTGGAAGCACCTATAGAGCACCTTTATAATCACCCAGTTACGTTGTGACGTTTGGTAGCACACAAAGTGTTCCTCCGGTAAACGGGAGTTGCATAATCTCATAGTCATAGGAACATGTATAAGTCATGAAGAAAGCAGTAGCAACATACTAAACGATCGAGTGCTAAGCTAACGGAATGGGTCAAGTCAATCACATCATTCTCCTAATGATGTGATCCCGTTAATCAAATAACAACTCTTTGTCCATGGTTAGGAAACATAACCATCTTTGATTAGCGAGCTCGTCAAGTAGAGGCATACTAGTGACACTCTATTTGTCTATGTATTCACACATGTATCATGTTTCCAGTTAATACAATTCTAGCATGAATAATAAACATTTATCATGAAATAAGGAAATAAATAATAATTTTGTTATTGCCTCTAGGGCATATTTCCTTTAGTCTCCCAATTGCATTAGAGTCAATAATCTAGTTCACATCGCCATGTGATTTAACATCAATAGTTCACATCACCATGTGATTAACACCCATAGTTCACATCGTCATGTGACCAACACCCAAAGGGTTTACTAGAGTCAATAATCTAGTTCACATCGCTATGTGATTAACACCCAAAGAGTACTAAGGTGTGATCATGTTTTGCTTGTGAGATAAGTTTAGTCTATGGGTCTGCCACATTCAGATCCGTATGTATTTTGCAAATTTCTATGTCAACAATGCTCTGCACGGAGCTACTCTAGCTAATTGCTCCCACTTTCAATATGTATCCAGATTGAGACTTAGAGTCATCTGGATCAGTGTCCAAACTTGCATTGACGTAACCCTTTACGACGAACCTTTTGTCACCTCCATAATCGAGAAAACATATCCTTATTCGACTAAGGATAATTTTGACCGATGTCCAGTGATCTACTCCTAGATAACTATTGTACTCCCTTGCCAAAATGGGTGTAGGGTATACAATAGATCTGGTACACAGTATGGCATACTTTATAGAACCTATGGCTGAGGCATAGGGAATGACTTTCATTCTCTTTCTATCTTCTGCCGTGGTCGGGCTTTGAGTCTTACTCAATTTCACACCTTGTAACACAGGCAAGAACTCTTTCTTTGACTGTTCCATTTTGAACTACTTCAAAATCTTGTCAAGGTATGTACTCATTGAAAAAACTTATCAAGCGTTTTGATCTATCTCTATAGATCTTGATGCTCAATATGTAAGCAGCTTCACCGAGGTCCTTCTCTGAAAAACTCCTTTCAAATACTCTTTTATGCTTTGCAGAATAATTCTAAATTATTTCCGATCAACAATATGTCATTCACATATACTTATCAGAAATGCTGTAGTGCTCCCACTCACTTTCTTGTAAATACAGGCTTCACCGCAAGTCTGTATAAAACTATATGCTTTGATCAACTTATCAAAGCGTATATTCCAACTCCGAGATGCTTGCACCAGTCCATAGATGGATCGCTGGAGCTTGCATATTTTGTTAGCACCTTTAGGATTGACAAAACCTTTTGATTGCATCATATACAACTCTTGTTTAAGAAATCCATTAAGGAATGTAGTTTCGACATCCATTTGCCAGATTTCATAAAATGTGGCAATTTGCTAACATGATTCGGACAGACTTAAGCATCGCTACGAGTGAGAAATTCTCATCGTAGTCAACACTTTGAACTTTGTCAAAAATCTTTTTCCGACAAGTCTAGCTTTGTAGATAGTAACACTACTATCAGCGTCCGTCTTCCTCTTGAAGATCCATTTATTTTCTATGGCTTGCCGATCACCGAGCAAGTCAACCAAACTCCACACTTTGTTCTCATACATGGATCCCATCTCAGATTTCATGGCCTCAAGCCATTTTGCGGAATCTGGGCTCATCATCGCTTCCTCATAGTTCGTAGGTTCATCATGGTCAAGTAACATGACCTCCAGAACTGGATTACTGTACCACTCTGGTGCGGATTTCATTCTGGTTGACCTACGAGGTTTGGTAGTAACTTGATCTGAAGTTACATGATCATCATCATTAGCTTCCTCACTAATTGGTATAGGAGTCACAGGAACAGATTTCTGTGATGAACTACTTTCCAATAAGGGAGCAGGTACAGTTACCTCATCAAGTTCTACTTTCCTCCCACTCACTTCTTTCGAGAGAAACTCCTTCTCTAGAAAGGATCCATTCTTAGCAACGAATGTCTTGCCTTTGGATCTGTGATAGAAGGCCTGACATCCATTGTGGGGATCATCTTTTATCGGGAGACATGGCCTGGTGGTTTCTGATCGAGATTCCTAATCAATAGGGCGAAGAGCTCTTCGCATGATCTGGTCCTACCTTTTGTCTACGCTATTTTTTGTCCCTTCTCAGCTGCTGTCCTTACTCGGGATAAATTGGAACACATTGATTCCGTTTGTTCCTGCCCTTCGCTTCAGGCCATAGTGCTTCTGAATTATTTCTATACCCCTTTGATGATGCAGCCTCTGACTCTCGTGGGTAAACTCCTACTTGATTAGTTAGAACTTCTCTGTCTCAACTCGTGGACCTATCTATCTTCTTCTTTTTAAGGTGTACCCAACAGTCTCCTTTGGGTATCCTATGAAGACATATTTCTCCGATATGGGTTTGAGCTTATCAGGATGAAACTTTTTCATATAAGCATCACAACCCCAAACTTTAAGAAACGACAACTTTGGTTTCTTGCCAAACCACAGTTCATATTGTGTCATCTCAACGGACTTAGACGGTGCCCTTTTTAACGTGGATGCAGCTGTCTTTAATGCATAACCCCAAAACGATAGTGGTAAATCGGTAAGAGACATCATAGATTGCACCACATCTAATAAAGTACGGTTACGATGTTCAGACACACCATTACACTGTGGTGTTCCAGGTGGCGTGAGCAGTGAAACTATTTCACATTGTTTTAACTGAAGACCAAACTCGTAACTCAAATACTCTTCTCCACGATCAGATCGTAGAAACTTTATTTTCTTGCTACGATGATTTTCCACTTCACTCTGAAATTATATGAACTTTTCAAATGTTTCAGACTTCTGTTTCATTAAGTAGATATACCCATATCTTCTCAAATCATCTGTGAAGGTCAGAAAATAATGATACCCGCTATGAGCCTCAATATTCATCGGACCACATACATCAGTATGTAAGATTTCCAACAAATCTGTTGCTTGCTCCATTGTTCCGGAGAACGGCGTTTTAGTCATCTTGCCCAAGAGGCATGGTTCACAAGCATCAAGTGATTCTAAAAGCCCATCAGCATGGAGTTTTTTCATGCGCTTTACACCAATATGACCTAAACGGCAGTGCCACAAATAAGTTGCACTATCATTATTAACTTTGCATCTTTTGGCTTCAATATTATGAATATGTGTATCACTACGATCGAGATCCAACGAACCATTTTCATTGGGTGTGTAACCATATAAGGTTTTATTCATGTAAACAGAACAACAATTATTCTCTAACTTAAATGAATAACCGTATTGCAATAAACATTATCAAATCATATTCATGCTCAACACAAACACCAAATAACACTTATTTAGGTTCAACACTAATCTCGAAAGTATAGGGAGTGTGCGATGATGATCATATAAATCTTGGAACTACTTCCAACACACATCGTCACTTCACCCTTAACTAGTTTCTGTTCATTCTGCAACTCCCGTTGCGAGTTACTACTCTTAGCAACTGAACCAGTATCAAATACCGAAGGGTTGCTATGAACACTAGTAAAATACACATCAATAATCTATATATCAAATATACCTTTGTTCACTTTGCCATCCTTCTTATCTGCCAAATACTTGGGGCAGTTCTGCTTCCAGTGACCAGTTCCTTTGCAGCATAAGCACTTAGTCTCAGGCTTAGGTCCAGACTTGGGCTTCTTCACTTGAGCAGCAACTTGCTTGCCGTTCTTCTTGAAGTTCCCCTTCTTCCCTTTGCCCCTTTTCTTGAAACTAGTGGTCTTGTCAACCGTCAACACTTGATGTTTTTCTTGATTTCTACCTTCGCCGATTTTAGCATTGCGAAGAGCTTGGGAATTGTTTTCGTCATCCCTTGCATACTATAGTTCATCACGAAGTTCTACTAACTTGGTGATGGTGACTAGAGAATTCTGTCAATCACTATTTTATCTGGAAGATTAACTCCCATGATTCAAGCGATTGTAGTACCCAGACAATCTGAGCACATGCTCACTGCTTGAGCTATTCTCCTCCATCTTTTAGCTATAGAACTTGTTGGAGACCTCATATCTCTCAACTCGGGTATTTGCTTGAAATATTAACTTCAACTCCTGGAACATCTCATATGGTCCATGACGTTCAAAACGTCTTTGAAGTCCCGATTCTAAGCCTTTAAGCATGGTGCACTAAACTATCAAGTAGTCATCATATTGAGCTAGCCAAACGTTCATAACGTATGCATTTGCTCCTGCAATAGGTCTGTCACCTAGCGGTGCATCAAGGACATAATTCTTCTGTGCAGCAATGAGGATAATCCCCAGATCACGGATCCAATCCGCATCATTGCTACTAACATCTTTCAACTTAGTTTTCTCTAGGAACATATCAAAATAAACATGAGAGCTAAACGCGAGCTATTGATCTACAACATAGATATGCTAATACTACCAGGACTAAGTTCATGATAAATTAAAGTTCAATTAATCATATTACTTAAGAACTCCCACTTAGATAGACATCCCTCTAATGCTCTAAGTGATCACGTGATCCATATCAACTAAACCATGTTCGATCATCACGTGAGATGGAGTAGTTTCAATGGTGAACATCACTATGTTGATCATATCTACTATATGATTCACGCTCGACCTTTCGGTCTCAGTGTTCCGAGGCCATATTTGTTATATGCTAGGCTCGTCAAGTTTAACCTGAGTATTCCGCGTGTGCAACTGTTTTGCACCCGTTGTATTTGAACGTAGAGCCTATCACACCCGATCATCACGTGGTGTCTCAGCACGAAGAACTTTCGCAACGGTGCATACTCAAGGAGAACACTTATACCTTGATAATTTAGTGAGAGATCATCTTATAATGCTACCGTCACTCAGAGCAAGATAAGATGTATAAAAGATAAACATCACATGCAATCATAATATGTGACATGATATGGACATCATCATCTTGTGCCTTTGATATCCATCTCCAAAGCATCGTCATGATCTCCATCGTCACCGGCATGACACCATGATCTCCATCATCTTGATCTATATCAATGTGTCGTCACATGGTCGTCTCGCCAACTATTGCTCTTGCAACTATTGCTATCGCATAGCGATAAAGTAAAGCAATTATTTGGCGCTTGCATCTTATGCAATAAAGAGACAACCATAAAACTTTTGCCAGTTGCCGCTAACTTCAACAAAACATGATCATCTCATACAACAACTTATATGTCATCATGTCTTGACCATATCACATCACAACATGCCCTGCAAAAACAAGTTAGACGTCCTCTACTTTGTTGTTGCAAGTTTTATGTGGCTGCTACGGGCTGAGCAAGAACCGTTCTTACCTACGCATCAAAACCACAACGATAGTTTGTCAAGTTGGTGTTGTTTTAACCTTCGCAAGGACCGGGCGTAGCCACACTCGGTTCAACTAAAGTTGGAGAAACTGACACCCGCCAGCCACCTGTGTGCAAAGCACGATGGTAGAACCAGTCTCGCGTAAGCGTACGCGTAATGTCGGTCCGGGCCGCTTCATCCAACAATACCGCTGAACCAAAGTATGACATGCTGGTAAGCAGTATGACTTATATCGCCCACAACTCACTTGTGTTCTACTCATGCATATGACATCTACGCATAAAACCAGGCTCGGATGCCACTGTTGGGAAACGTAGTAATGTCAAAAATTTCCTACGCACACGCAAGATCATGGTGATGCATAGCAACGAGAGGGGAGAGTGTGTCCACGTACCCTCGTAGACCGAAAGCGGAAGCGTTAGCACAACGCGGTTGATGTAGTCGTACGTCTTCACGATCCGACCGATCAAGTACCGAACGCACGGCACCTCCGAGTTCAGCACACGTTCAACTCGATGACGTCCCTCGAACTCCGATCTAGCCGAGCTTTGAGGGAGAGTTCCGTCAGCACGGCGGCGTGGTGACGATGATGATGTTCTACCGACGCAGAGCTTCGCCTAAGCACCGCTACGATATGACCGAGGTGGATTATGGTGGAGGGGGGCACCGCACACGGCTAAGAGATCCAACAGATCAATTGTTGTGTCTTTGGGGTGCCCCCCTGCCCCCGTATATAAAGGGGCAAGGGGGGAGGCGGCCGGCCTAGGAGGAGGGTGCGCCAAGGGGGGAGTCCTACTCCCACCGGGAGTAGGACTCCTCCTTTCCTTGTTGGAGTAGGAGAAGGGAAGGGAGAAGGAGAAGGAAGGAAGGGGGCGCCCCCCTCCCTAGTCCAGTTCGGACTAGTCCATGGGGAGGGGTGCGGCCACCCTTTGGGGCCTTTCTCTCCTTTCCCGTATGGCCCATTAAGGCCCAATACGAATTCCCGTAACTGTCCGGTACTCCAAAAAATACCCGAATCACTCGGAACCTTTCCGATGTCCGAATATAGTCGTCCAATATATCGATCTTTACGTCTCGACCATTTCGAGACTCCTCGTCAAGTCCCTGATCTCATCCGGGACTCCGAACTCCTTCGGTATATCAAAAACACATAAACTCATAATATAACCGTCATCTAACTTTAAGCGTGCGGACCCTACGGGTTCGAGAACTATGTAGACATGACCGAGACACGTCTCCGGTCAATAACCAATAGCGGAACCTGGATGCTCATATTGGCTCCCACATATTCTACGAACATCTTTATCGGTTAAACCGCATAACAACATACGTTGTTCCCTTTGTCATCGGTATGTTACTTGCCTGAGATTCGATCGTCGGTATCTCAATACCTAGTTCAATCTCGTTACCGGCAAGTCTCTTTACCCGTTCCGTAATACATCATCCCGCAACTAACTCATTAGTTACAATGCTTGCAAGGCTTATAATGATGTGCATTACTGAGTGAGCCCAGAGATACCTCTCCGACAATCGGAGTGACAAATCCTAATCTCGAAATACGCCAACCCAACAAGTACCTTTGGAAGCACCTGTAGAGCACCTTTATAATCACCCAGTTATGTTGTGACGTTTGGTAGCACACAAAGTGTTCCTCCGGTAAACGGGAGTTGCATAATCTCATAGTCATAGGAACATGTATAAGTCATGAAGAAAGCAGTAGCAACATACTAAACGATCGAGTGCTAAGCTAACAGAATGGGTCAAGTCAATCACATCATTCTCCTAATGATGTGATCCCGTTAACCAAATAACAACTCTTTGTCCATGGTTAGGAAACATAACCATCTTTGATTAACGAGCTAGTCAAGTAGAGGCATACTAGTGACACTCTGTTTGTCTATGTATTCACACATGTATCAGGTTTCCGGTTAATACAATTCTAGCATGAATAATAAACATTTATCATGAAATAAGGAAATAAATAATAACTTTATTATTGCCTCTAGGGCATATTTCCTTCAGGATGCTTGTTCAAGTAAGAACAGCACCCAAGCACCGGTCCACCCACATATCAAATTATCAAAGTACCGAACGCGAATCATATGAACGTGATGAAAACTAGCTTGACGATAATTCCCATGTGCCCTCGGGAGCGCTTTTCTCTATATAAGAGTTTGTCCAGGCTTGTCCTTTGCTACAAAAAGGATTGGGCCACCTTGCTACACTTTATTTACTTTTGTTACTTGTTGCTCGTTACAAATTATCCTATCACAAAACTATCTGTTACCACTTATTTCAGTACTTGCAGAGAATACCTTGCTGTAAACCGCTTATCATTTCCTTCTGCTCCTCGTTGGGTTCGACACTCTTACTTATCGAAAGGACTACGATAGATCCCCTATACTTGTGGGTCATCAAGACTCTTTTCTGGCGCCGTTGGCGGGGAGTGAAGCGCCTTTGGTAGGTGGAATTTGGTAAGGAAAAATTTATATAGTGTGCTGAAATTTACTGTCACTTGTTACTATGGAAAGTAATACTCTGAGGGGCTTGTTTGGGGTATCTTCACCCCAACCTGTAGAGCAAAGAGTTGCTCCTCAACCTACTGAACCTACTGAAAATGAAAATGTTCCCTTTGAAGTTCCTTCGGATATGTTAGAAAAACTGCTAGCTAATCCTTTTGCAGGAGGTGGAACAAAGCATCCCGATGAGCACCTAATCTATGTGGATGAAGTTTGTGGATTATTTGAGCTTGCAGGTATACCCGGTGATGTTATTAAGAAGAAGGTCTTCCCTTTATCTTTGAAGGGAGATGCATCGACATGGTATAGGCTATGTGATGATACGGGGTCATGGAACTACAAACGATTGAAATTGGAATTTCATCAGAAGTTTTATCCTATGCATCTTGTTCATCGTGATCGCAATTATATATATAATTTTTGGCCTCGCAAAGGAGAAAGCATCGCTCAAGCTTGGGGGATCCTTAAAGCAATGTTATATTCATGCCCCAATCATGAGCTCTCAAGAGAAATAATTATTCAAAGTTTTTATGCTCGGCTTTCTGATAACAATCGTACCATGCTCGATACTTCTTGTGCTGGCTCTTTTATGATTAAGACTATTGAATTCAAATGGAATTTATTGGATAGAATTAAACACAACTCTGAAGGTTGGGATCTCGACGAAGGTAAGGAGTCAGGTATGACACCTAAGTTTGATTGTGTTAAATATTTTATGGATACCGATGTTTTCCGTAAATTTAGCACTAAATATGGACTTGACTCTGAGATAGTAGCTTCTTTCTGTGAATCCTTTTCTACTTATGTTGATATCCCCAAGGAGAAGTGGTTTAAATATCATCCTCCCATAGAAGTAAAAGTAGCTGCACCTACTAAAGTTGAAGAAAAGACTGTCACTTATAATGATCCTGTTGTTCCTACTTCTTATGTTGAGAAACCACCTTTCCCTGTTAGGATAAAGGATCATGCTAAAGCTTCAACTGTGGTTCGTAAAAGCAATATTAGAACTTATACACCTCCTGAGAAAGTTAAAGTTGAACCTAATATTGCTATTGTTAAAGATCTCTTGGCTGATAATATTGATGGGCATGTTATATATTTCTGCGGTGAAACTGTTAGAATTGCTAAACCCTGTGCTAAAGATAAACATAGACCCGTGGTAGGCATGCCTGTTATTTCTGTTAAAATAGGAGATCATTGTTATCATGGCTTATGTGATATGGGTGCTAGTGCTAGTGCTATACCTCATGACTTATACAAAGAAATTATGCATGAAATTGCACCTGCTGAGATAGAAGGTATTGCTGTTACCATCAAACTTGCTAATAGAGATACAATATCACCTGTTGGAATTGTTAGAGATGTTGAAGTCTTGTGTGGGAAAACTAAATACCCTGCTGATTTTCTTGTTCTTGGTTCCCCACAAGATAGCTTTTGTCCCATTATATTTGGTAGACCCTTCTTGAACACAGTTAATGCTAGGATAGACTGCGAAAAGAGTGTTGTTACTATTGGCTTGGGTGATATGTCTCATGAGTTTAATTTCTCTAAATTTAGTAGACATCACCGTGAAGAAGAATTGCCTAGTAAGGATGAAATTATTGGTCTTGCTTCTATTTCCGTACCTCCTAGTGATCCTTTAGAACAATATTTGCTAGACCATGAAAATGATATGTTTATGAATGAAAGAAGGGAAATAGATAAAGTATTCTTTAAACAGGAACCTATCCTGAAACACAATTTGCCTGTTGAAATCCTAGGGGATCCTCCTCCACCCAAGGGTGATCCCGTGTTTGAGCTCAAACCTTTACCTGATACTCTTAAATATGCTTATCTCGATGAGAAAAAGATATATCCTGTTATTATTAGTGCTAACCTTTCAGATCAGGAAGAAGAAAGATTATTGAAAACTCTGAAGAAGCACCGTGCTGCTATTGGATATACTCTTGATGATCTTAAGGGCATTAGTCCCACTCTATGTCAACATAAAATAAATTTGGAAGAAGATGCCAAACCAGTTCGTGATCATCAACGACGGCTGAATCCTAAGATGAAGGAAGTGGTAAGAAAACAAATACTAAAGCCCCTGGAGGCAGGTATAATTTATCCCGTTGCTGATAGTCAGTGGGTAAGTCCTGTCCATTGTGTCCCTAAGAAGGGAGGTATTACTGTCATTCCTAATGATAAAGATGAATTGATTCCGCAAAGAATTATTACAGGTTATAGGATGGTAATTGATTTCCGCAAATTAAATAAGGCTACTAAGAAAGATCATTACCCCTTACCTTTTATCGATCAAATGCTAGAAAGATTATCTAAACATACACATTTTTGCTTTCTAGATGGTTATTCTGGTTTCTCTCAAATACCTGTGCCAGCCAATGATCAATCAAAGACTACTTTTACTTGCCCTTTTTGTAGTTTTGCTTATAGACGTATGCCTTTTGGTTTATGTAATGCACCTGCTACCTTTCAAAGATGCATGATGGCTATATTCTCTGACTTTTGTGAAAAGATTTGTGAGGTTTTCATGGACGACTTCTCCATCTATGGATCCTCTTTTGATGATTGCTTGAGCAACCTTGATCGAGTTTTGCAGAGATGTGAAGAAACTTATCTTGTCTTGAATTGGGAAAAGTGCCACTTTATGGTTAATGAAGGTATTGTCTTGGGGCATAAAGTTTCTGAAAGAGGTATTGAAGTTGATAAAGCCAAGGTTGATGCTATTGAAAAGATGCCATGTCCCAAGGACATCAAAGGTATAAGAAGTTTCCTTGGTCACGCCGGTTTTTATATGAGGTTCATTAAGGACTTCTCAAAAATTTCTCGGCCTCTGACTAATTTATTACAAAAAGATATACCATTTGTCTTTGATGATGATTGTGTAGAAGCATTTGAAATACTTAAGAAAGCATTGATCTCTGCACCTATTGTTCAGCCACCTGATTGGAATTTACCCTTTGAAATTATGTGTGATGCTAGTGATTATGCTGTGGGTGCTGTTCTAGGGCAAAGAGTTGATAAGAAATTAAATGTTATTCAATATGCTAGTAAGACTCTAGATAATGCTCAGAGAAATTATGCTACTACTGAAAAAGAATTTTTAGCAGTCGTATTTGCTTGTGATAAGTTCAGACCTTATATTGTTGATTCTAAAGTAACTATTCACACAGATCATGCTGCTATTAAATATCTTATGGAAAAGAAAGATGCTAAACCTAGACTTATTAGATGGGTTCTCTTGCTACAAGAATTTGATTTGCATATTGTTGATAGAAAGGGAGCTGAGAACCCCGTTGCAGACAACTTGTCTAGGTTAGAAAATGTTCTTGATGACCCACTACCTATTGATGATAGCTTTCCTGATGAGCAATTAAATGTCATAAATGCCTCTCGTAGTACTCCATGGTATGCTGATTATGCTAATTACGTTGTTGCTAAATTTATACCACCTAGTTTCACATACCAGCAAAAGAAAAAGTTTTTCTATGATTTGAGACATTACTTTTGGGATGACCAACATCTTTATAAAGAAGGAGTAGATGGTGTTATTAGACGTTGTGTACCTGAGCATGAACAGGAACAGATCCTACGCAAGTGTCACTCCGAGGCATATGGAGGACACCACGCTGGAGACAGAACTGCACATAAGGTATTGCAATCCGGTTTTTATTGGCCTACTCTCTTCAAGGATGCCCGTAAGTTTGTCTTATCTTGTGATGAATGTCAAAGAATTGGTAATATTAGTAAACGTCAAGAAATTCCTATGAACTATTCACTCGTTATTGAACCATTTGATGTTTGGGGCTTTGATTATATGGGACCTTTTCCTGCCTCTAATGGTTATACACATATTTTAGTTGCTGTTGATTACGTTACTAAGTGGGTAGAAGCTATTCCAACTAGTAGTGCTGATCATAACACTTCTATTAAGATGCTTAAGGAAGTTATTTTTCCGAGGTTTGGAGTCCCTAGATATTTAATGACTGATGGTGGTTCACATTTTATTCATGGTGCTTTCCGAAAAATGCTTGCTAAGTATGATGTTAATCATAGATTTGCATCTCCTTATCACCCACAGTCTAGTGGTCAAGTAGAATTGAGTAATAGAGAGCTCAAATTAATTTTGCAAAAGACTGTTAATAGATCTAGAAAGAATTGGTCCAAGAAACTTGATGATGCATTATGGGCCTATAGAACTGCATATAAAAATCCTTTGGGTATGTCTCCGTATAAAATGGTTTATGGTAAAGCATGTAACTTACCTCTCGAACTAGAACATAAGACCTATTGGGCTATTAAAGAGCTCAATTATGATTTCAAACTTGCCGGTGAGAAGAGGTTATTTGATATTAGCTCACTTGATGAATGGAGAACCCAAGCCTCTGAAAATGCCAAGTTGTTTAAAGAAAAAGTTAAAAGATGGCATGACAAAAGAATACAAAAGCGCGAGTTTAATGTAGGTGACTATGTATTGCTATACAACTCTCGTTTAAGATTTTTTTGCAGGAAAACTTCTCTCTAAATGGGAAGGCCCTTACGTTATCGAGGAGGTCTATCGTTCCGGTGCCATAAAAATCAACAACTTCGAAGGCACAAATCCGAAGGTGGTGAACGGTCAAAGAATCAAACACTATATCTCAGGTAATCCTATAAATGTTGAAATCAATATTAATGAAATCGTAACCCCGGAGGAATACATAAGAGACACTTTCTGGAACGTTTCAGACTCCGAAAAGGAATAGGTATGTGGTACGGTAAGTAAACCGACTCCAAAACAGTTTTTATGGCAATATTTCTCCGTTTTGGAATATCTAGAAAAATAGAAAAATAAGAAGCAGTCCGGGAAGGACACGAGGGCTCCACGAGGGTGGAGGGCGCGCCCTACCCTACTGGGCGCACCCCCCCTACCCCGTGGGCACCTCGTGTGCTCTCCGAACTCCGTTTTCTTGCACGATACGTATTTTGGTTGGTAAAAATTCATTATATAATCTCTCGAAGGTTTTGAATCCCGTATCACGCAATTATCCTCTGTTCTTGTTTCGAGCTGTTGCTGCTGCAGGTTAGAGCAAGATGTCTTCTCAAGAGTCAGTCGGGGAGAGCTGAGTGTCTCATCCGGCATCGGAACCAAGGGCAAACAGTGATGCTGACCACTTTGGGCCAGCAAAGGAGGAAGAGATGGAGGCTGACTTGATGAGGATAGATGCCATGGAAGATCAAGAAGTCACTTCTCGCTTCCGAGCTGGGTTCACGATGGGGGAACTACAGAGCTCAACTATTCCAAACTCGGTTATCCCTTCCAATGTTAGATTTCTTTCTTATGAAAATATGAAGAAAAGTGTTACTTGTTCTCCCGCAGCTATGCAACACCCTTGGGTGCAAGGAGCTTTAGCCGTTACAGGGAAGCTTCGTAAGGAGATAATGGATCTCAAGCAGCAACTCAATTAGCTTGAGGAAGAGAATCGTATCCTGAGGAGCATTATCGCCAGGAATATCACATCACCATCACCAAAGAAGGAGACATTATCACATGGGTATGGGCACTCCCCTTGGCAACTGCCAAGCTTGGGGGAGATGCCCCAGTATCGTATCACCATCACATCTCCTATCTTTACCGTTTTTCTTAGTTCGATCCTATTAGTAGTATCTTGATCTAGTAGAATAAAGTTTATGACATGATCTAGTTTTGAGTTTTGCTTTATGATCCCTCTATGTAATCGAGGTCGTGAGCTATATATAATAAAGCTTAGTGTTGAGTCAAGGGCTTGATTATCTTGCTATGATCTTGAGTGAATAAAAGAAAAGAGAAAAGAACAAAAAGAAATAAAGAAATCATATTGATCTTATTGAGAGTAATGACTTCACATAGAAAGAGTATGATGATTAAAAATTGTTGGGAGTTGGCAAACATAGCTTTGGTCATCGTTGCAATTAATAGGAAGTAATAAAGAAAGAGAGGTTTCACATATAAATATACTATCTTGGACATCTTTTATGATTGGGAGCACTCATTAAAATATGACATGCTAAAGAGTTGATGTTGGACAATAAAGACAACGTAATGGGTTATGTTTTCTTATATCTGAGATAAAGTATATTGTCATGGATCATCCAACATGTTTGTGACGCCCCCGATTTAATCGTACACTAATCATGCACGCAAACGTGTACGATCAAGATCAGGGACTCACGGGAAGATATCACAACGCAACTCTAAAAACATAAATAAGTCATACAAGCATCATAATACAAGCCAGGGGCCTCGAGGGCTCGAATACAAGTGCTCGATCATAGACGAGTCAGCGGAAGCAAGAATATCTGAGTACAGACATAAGTTAAACAAGTTGCCATAAGATGGCTAGCACAAACTGGGATACAGATCGAAAGAGGCGCAGGCCTCCTGCCTGGGATCCTCCTAAACTACTCCTGGTCGTCGTCAGTGGCCTGCACGTAGTAGTAGGCACCTCCGGTGTAGTAGGAGTCCTCGTCGACGGTGGCCTCTGGCTCCTGGACTCCAGCATCTGGTTGCGACAACCAGGTAGAATGGAAAGGGGCAAAAGAGGGAGAAAAGCAACCGTGAGTACTCATCCAAAGTACTCGCAAGCAAGGAGCTACACTACATATGCATGAGTATAGGTGTAAAGGGCCATATCGGTGGACTGAACTGCAGAATGCCAGAATAAGAGGGGGATAGCTAATCCTGTCGAAGACTACGCTTCTGGCCACCTCCATCTTGCAGCATGTAGAAGAGAGTAGATGGTAAGTTCACCAAGTAGCATCGCATAGCATAATCCTACCCGACGATCCCCTCCTCGTCGCCCTGTTAGAGAGCGATCACCGGGTTATATCTGGCACTTGGAAGGGTGTGTTTTATTAAGTATCCAGTTCTAGTTGTCATAAGGTCAAGGTACAACTCCGGGTCGTCCTTTTACCGAGGGACACGGCTATTCGAATAGATAAACTTCCCTGCAGGGGTGCACCACATAACCCAACACGCTCGATCCCATTTGGCCAGACAAACTTTTCTGGGTCATGCCCGGCCACGGAAGATCAACACGTCGCAGCCCTACCTAGGCAAAACAGAGAGGTTAGCACGCCGGTCTAAATCCTATGGCGCAGGGGTCTGGGTCCATCGCCCATTGCACACCTGCATGTTGCGAGGGCGGCCGGAAGCAGAACTAGCCCCCTTAATATAAGAGCAGGCTTACGTTCCAATCCGGCGCGCGCGGCTCAGTCGCTGACGTCACGAAGGCTTCGGCTAATACCACGACGTCGAGTGCCCATATCTTTCCCACGTAATTGGTTAGTGCGTATAGACCAAATGGCCAGACTCAGATCAAATACCAAGAACTCGTTAAACATGTTATTTTGAAGTATCCGCGATCGCCGACCAGGGCTAGGCCCACCTCTCTCCTAGGTGGTCTCAACCTGCCCTGTCGCTCCGCCACAAAGTAACAGTCGGGGGCCGTCGGGAACCCAGGCCCACCTCTACCGGGATGGAGCCACCTGCCCCTTCAGCCCCCATCTCCGAACAGTATCATAAGTAATGTAACAGTATAAAGTATATAACATATGCCCGTGATCACCTCCCGAGTGATCACGGCCCAGTAGTATAGCATGGTAGACGGACAAGAGTGTAGGGCCACTGATGGAACACTAGCATCCTATACTAAGCATTTAGGATTGCAGGTAAAGGTAACAACAGTAGTAGCAAGGACGGGCTATGCATCAGGATAGGATAAACGGTAAGCAGTAACAGGCTATACTACTCTAATGCAAGCAGTAGAGAGAGGAATAGGCGATATCTGGTGATCACGGGGGGGGGGGGGGCTTGCCTGGAAGCTCAGCCGAGAAGGAGGGGTCATCAACACCGTAGTCGTACTGGGTAGCAGCGGCGTCGGTCTCGGTGTCTAGCGAGAGAAGAGGGGGAAGAAACAATAAATATAAAGCAAAGATATGCATGACATGACAGCGAGCGGTGTTAGGTGTGGCCTAACGCGGTAGTAGGTGTTACCGGCGAAGGGGGAAGCATCCGGGAAAGTATCCTCGGTGTTTCGCGTTTTCGGACAGATGAACCGGAGGGGGAAAGTTGCGTGTTCGCTATGCTAGGGATGTGTGGCGAACGAACGGGCTGCGTAATCGGATTCGTCTCGGTTTTCTGAGCAACTTTCATGTACAAAGTATTTTCATCCGACTTACGGTTTATTTTATATGATTTTTTTAAAGTTTTAATGATTTTATAGAATTACTTTAATTCGAAAATAAACTAAAAATACTATTTGTACACAGTGGTAGCCAGCCCCTATGTATGACAGGTGGGGTCAGGGTCAAGGTCAACAGTCCAATCAGCAGTTGACTGGTCAAACTGGCTGGTGGGACCCAATTGTCATAGAGACAGTGTAAATTAATAGTTTAATTAATTTTAACAGATTAGGTGGGGGGGGCACATGTCATTGACTTAGAGATTTTTAAACAGGCTTTTAAATGAAATGGGTCCACATGTCATTGTCTAACTTAACAGGTTTAATTAGTTTAGTTAATTGATTAGGTTAATTAAACACAATTAATTAAGTTAATTAATTAATATTTTTATATGTATATAAATTCTTTTTTTGTTCTAAGAGGCGTGGGCCCCGTTTGTCATTTACACATGGGTTGTGGATTAGAGTCCAGGTTAGCCGCTAATCCCGCGGGGTCCACCTATCGGTGGCCCATGTGACGGTTCGAATGGCCGGCCACGCCGGTGAGGCAGAACACGGCGATGCCACGCGGGACCTCGCCGGAGTCGCCCCTCCAGCCATGAACGACACTAGGTTGGGCGCATCCGACAGCACGGGAGGTGGCGCATCGGATGGTGGTCATGACAGTCGCAAGAGAGGTCGGGAACATTGTCGGCGCTGACGGCAGGCGGCCGCCGGAGTTCGGCCTCGCGGCAAACGATGCTAGGGACGGCCAAAACGAGCAAGGGGAGGGGGAAACGGACGACAACTCATAGTGGAGCTGTAGGGATGGCAGCGGGCTTGTGGTGGTGCTTGAGGCAGCGAAGTCATGGCGGAGTTGGCGATGGTGACGTGAATCCCGACGAGGTCGGGGAGGCGGCAACAGCGAGCTTCAGGACGGAGCTCCAGGCGGCGGCTTGGTGCTCCTCGGGCAGCGAGGAGGCACAAGAGGATGAACTTGGCGTCGGGGACGACGTGGATGCAGCCGGATCCGTCCGGGAACGGGAAGGGGTGGCGGAGGCCGGCCGGACTTGCTCGTTGGTGCGGCGGAGGTCGGGGCCGGAGGACGTGGAGGCGCGAATCCGGCCAAGTCTTGGGCGGGGACGATGGCGCAAGGACGGGGGGAGTACTTGTGGGCGGAGGCGGCGGTTCCTCGGGGTAGGGCTCCCGCACGGGGAGCGTGGCGGCGCTGGAGAAACGAGAGGGAGTGGGGAGGGGATCGTGCAGGGGTGGGAGGGCGAGTGGTGGGGGTAGTGGGCTCGGGTTACCATGGGGGGGTATAGGCAGGGGGTGGCCTGGTCAGCCCGGTCGGCTGAGGCGAACTGGGCCACTTGGCCCAGGGAAGAGGGGGGGGGGGGCTTTTCTTCTATCTTTTATTTTTGTTTTGTTTAAGTTCCTCTTTTATTTTAGTTTTATAAACTACAAAAGTAGTCTCTAATTTAGCGCTAATAAATAGGCTACTGCCACCTAAGTTTGGGCAACTAAGTAAAATAGTTTACTATTTTATTAATTTTAAAAGGCATTTCATTATTGATTTTAGCTACTGTTTAAAATACCTTAGCGCATTTAATTATTTTTATAATAATGTGGCTTCTCCACAATAATTACCTATGCATTATTGGTCACAACCCGAACATTTTAGTTTTGACTTTTGAAAACTTTAACTGTTTGACTTGATTTTGAATTTGAGTTTGAATCCATTTCAAACTAACGCGAGATTGGGAACAGTAACCGCGGTGACGTGGCATCATTAACAGAGGTTTACTGTAGCTTAATTATCCGGGCGTCACAATTCTCCTCCACTACAAGAAATCTTGTCCCTAGATTTAAGAGGGGAGTAAGGGGGAAAGTTCTGATTACGAAATTTGAACGATTCTTCTCGGTCTTGGTTGCTCTTCCCGAAATAGTTGATCCCTTTTGGTGATGTCTTCATTTCTCTGCTCCAGGTCATCATGATGAAGTGGCCATCCTTCCTTCGGAGTCTTCATCATACTAACGGAAGAATAAGGGGGTATACCGGAAGAATGGACCTCTGCAGGGTAGACTATCTGGTAGACAACAACGAGGAAGGTGGCGGAAAGTAACTCTCGAATTGAAATTTAAGACAATATCGAGAGCAAAGTAAGAAGGTGCAAAATAGAAGTTTCAAGCGCATAGGCAATCGTTCGTTGCCTGAAACAAAGTGTGAAAGGGGTTCAGAGCAATGGGAATAAGTATTGCATCTGATACCAGATTTGATGATCTCATCGGAAGGTGGCTCGTGAATTACACACGAGGCCACGCGCGAGGAATAACTTTGGGAACGGGGGTGTACAGGAGAGTCAGGTTTCGATCCTGTGGACTGTGGGTTATGGGCCCACCATGTGGGTTAAAGTAGGAAGAGCATTGGCATTTTGCACGGTCATGATAGCAAGGCATGTCAGCGAATAACCTGTCGGTTATGTCGGTAACAACGTCGGTACCAAGGGCGAGGGACGAAGAGAACCATTTTCCTGCTCATTGAACGAGGCGGACCAATAGGCAAGATTCTCGTCCATTGGTGGCTACCGGAATGTCATCAACCATAGTAACAGGGTCTTGCTGACAGAATTGTACACCGAGGTGTTTACATAAGCAGGAGAATATTTCTGCTTGGATCATATAGATCACAAGAAAGGTTAAACCAAACAATGGAAAGGAAAATGTGATTATCAGATTAAACAAAACAATGGAAAGGAAAAATGTGTTTAAACACATAATTTAGAGGTATATCCTTCCCAAGGACAAGCAGAGCATGATATCCATGACAGGATGTAATGTAGAAAAACCCTTTAGGTAAGGGGAGAGAAATTTCATGACATTACCCATACAACGGTGTTTGAATAACTGAGCAAGAAACATTTAGCATGAGGCTTCAAGTGTTCTTGTTGAAAATCGGAGTACCACAGACATGCTTCGAGATAGTCATGACATGGTCATCAAGTAAGGGTCAGATTTTGGATACACAAAGGATTCGTCAGGAACAACTTATAAAATAAGTCTTACAATTTCCTCATGGAAGAATGGCTAACCTTGCTAAAAAGGAAACTATTACAATAGGTCCACCGACCAGGTGTGCTTGGCATGACATCACCATATCGGGGGATATAAAGACCAATGTTATATCTCATGGAAATATGTTCCAACCGTCATATCTGACTGAGATTCAGATCATTGGTGTCAGGATACCTCAGAGTCAGGATGCCTGAGAAGAAAAAGGTGCGACACAAATTGACGAGATGACATTGTAAGATTCTCGGGAAATGAACTATGGAAGCAAGTTCCGAAACAAAAGTTCATCAGTAAACCAAAGAGAGGATGAGGAGTTGGCTGATGGACTCAGCGACAATTCATCGAGATTTCAAAGATAGATTTCCACAATTATGTGAACAAGGAGATAACATTTGTCGGATCAAATGATATAAAGATGTATGCTGGAGGAAAACATACACAACTAGACATTGGTTGAAAGGTGCACCCAAAATATGGGCTCAGGTAGCATGATCAATGTTAGAATGGTGTTCGATAACCAATGGTCTAAGAATGAAATGTCGACCATTAACTTCAAGGCAATAGGGTTGCTAGAAGTTTTGGATTCCCACATCATAGTTCAATTGTCGGTTTTCTGGTTAGAAACAACACGGGGACCAAGGAATGAGCGGAGATGGCAAGAAGTATCACTGGTATCAAGAATTCTTAAGAAGTGGTGAAATTCTCGTGACATCCTTGGCATATAAAATGGTATTACTTCAAGGTAGGACATAAGACAAGTTGTATAGCTAGGAACTCAAGGTACAGCCACAACAGAAACAAGTTGGGAAAGGCAAGGAAGTAGTCGATGACAACACAATTTACCAAGGGACAAGGATGGTATTTCCCATGTAGAATTCAATAGATATCTTGGAAGAGCTCAGAATATTGATGATGATCACGACACCTTTGTCGAGAGATTTCATGAAGATGTAATCGATCGGTGATGACATCAAGTCAAAGGAATGATGAAGCGAAAGGTTATTGGAACCAAGGGTACGACACAAACTCGAAATCAAGTTTGTTGTTCTAGGAGTAATGATATGACAAGGAAGATCGACGTAAGATTAGCTCACCGTCGAAATTTTTGCTCCGGGAAGAAGGACCAGGTAGCACAGTTAAAATCGGCACGACAAGGATATAGCCAAGCAGGCTAGGATTGACGTGATCGAGTTCAAACTCGTAAGTAATGAAGGTTACCAAGAGTTGTTTAATCGCGGTGCGGACTCGAGTCAGTTTCGGTGTCTTTGAGTGTTTAATAACTCAGAGCCCATGAAAAATTGGAATCAGTGAGAATGTAGCACTTGATGAAGAACTCATAAGAAGTTATGCAGTTCCATGATAATCTCGAGATACCAGGGGGGTAATACTCGACGAGAGATCAAAGTAGAGGTTGGACTAGGGTATTGCTCTGCAGGAGACAAGTACTTCAACTTGTCCGAGAAATGGGATCAAAGAAGAACAATATGGTCGGAACCACAATTGCAAAGGACCAAATCCCGGATGTAAGATGAACTTATACCAAGGGGACAATTTATTTTTAAGAGAAGCTTTCATGATAAGATCTACATCGTGTCTATGGGCATGAACACAAAGTTCAAGGTCGACTCCCACTTCTCCAATGCATAACCTTTCACTCACTACTCTGTTAAAATTAACTGAAGGTGAAGAACTACCTGGTGAATTACCAGAGGAGTATGACCCGTGAAATCTTTTGGGTTCACACAGATTAGGAAAGGCATTGATTCAACCCATCGGGGCATCTTAGGAACATATACCACGAGCTTCAGGAGTAATGAACAATAGCTCGAAAGCAGAGCATGGTTGACAAAGGGAGAGGATACAGTTTACCAAAGGCATTATGTATCAGGGAAAGAACTCACAAGGCGATCAAATGTGAAGGAAACTGTCGGATAACAATCCAACAAGGGACTTGATGGTCAACAAGGGATCTGATGTGAGTATCTGTACTCAACCAGAAGAGGGAAGAATGCAAATGCAACAGGTTATGGAATCATCTGAATAATTCGAAGCTTAAATGCAAAGGAATTATGATTCCAAATCGAAGGATCAGAAGCAGACGCTCTGATCAAGGATGGATAAGTTGAGTAGGCTTAGGGTATAATCGACGGCAATTGGATTGCTTGAGAACCAGCTCACGTTTAAAATGATGTCTGAGCCGGAAGGAAATTTCCAGGGAATAACTAATGATTGTGTGCATTTACACACATGTTGAATCAACACGATCAGAATGTCAATCACAAGGATTTTAATGGTTATTTTTAGTCAAATGGAATTGTCCAGACTGCAAGCAGACAAGTATTTGCAAAAGGACTACTGGAAGATCGGGTAGTATTTCGAAGACTTTTGTGAAACACCTGAAGAACTAGGAATGAGCGAATACTCGATAAATGCGAGGAATTTATCCGTAGGGGTATTCATGTGGCAAGATCTGTAAGGCGGTGGCTGAAGAGATTATTAAAAGTCGAAGAATAATCCGATGCATCTTGTAATAACAAGAGCAGCTGGGAATGAAAGTAAGAAGGACAGGTGTAAGTATTTATCCATAAGGATTTATCGATGGAAGGGATTGCAAGGGCGAAGGGCACAAGGGTCTCGGGAAAACATCGGAGAGTATCTTCGGAATCTTCTGGCGCAGCAGGCGATCATCTGTAATAAGGGGGCTCTCCGGCAGAAAGTATTTACGAGAACCTAGAGTTAGAGTTAGCAAAATCATTTAACCCGAGTAGAAGAGAGATAAGAGTCCGAGAGTATAGACGAGGAATAAAAGATCCTAATACCACCCAATGGCGACGTGGGCCCGTAAGCCACACAGCCAAGTTAGTAAAAGTTTAGCAATGACTAGACTCGACTTCGGCCAAGGAGTTGGAAAGGGGGATTCCTACAAGCAGTCGGCTCTGATACCAACTTGTGACGCCCCCAATTTAATCATACACTAATCATGCACGCAAACGTGTACGATCAAGATCAGGGACTCACGGGAAGATATCACAACACAACTCTAAAAACATAAATAAGTCATACAAGCATCATAATACAAGCCAGGGGCCTCGAGGGCTCGAATACAAGTGTTCGATCATAGACGAGTCAGTGGAAGCAACAATATCTGAGTACAGACATAAGTTAAACAAGTTGCCATAAGATGGATAGCACAAACTAGGATACAGATCGAAAGAGGCGCAGACCTCCTGCCTGGGATCCTCCTAAACTACTCCTGGTCGTCGTCAGCGGCCTGCACGTAGTAGTAGGCACCTCCGGTGTAGTAGGAGTCGTCGTCGACGGTGGCGTGTGGCTCCTGGACTCCAGCATCTGGTTGCGACAACCAGGTAGAATGGAAAGGGGGAAAAGAGGGAGAAAAGCAACCGTGAGTACTCATCCAATGTACTCGCAAGCAAGGAGCTACACTTCATATGCATGAGTATAAGTGTAAAGGGACATATCGGTGGAGTGAACTGCAGAATGCCAGAATAAGAGGGGGATAGCTAATCCTGTCGAAGACTACGCTTCTGGCCACCTCCATCTTGCAGCATGTAGAAGAGAGTAGATGGTAAGTTCACCAAGTAGCATCGCATAGCATAATCCTACCCGGCGATCCCCTCCTCGTCGCCCTGTTAGAGAGCGATCACCGGGTTATATCTGGCACTTGGAAGGGTGTGTTTTATTAAGTATCCGGTTCTAGTTGTCATAAGGTCAAGGTACAACTCCGGGTCGTCCTTTTACCGAGGGACACAGCTATTCGAATAGATAAACTTCCCTGCAGGGGTGCACCACATAACCCAACACGCTCGATCCCATTTGGCCGGACACACTTTTCTGGGTCATGCCCGGCCGTGGAAGATCAACATGTCGCAGCCCTACCTAGGCACAACACAGAGGTCAGCACGCCGGTCTAAATCCTATGGCGCAGGGGTCTGGGCCCATCGCCCATTGCACACCTGCACGTTGCGAGGGCGGCCGGAAGCAGAACTAGCCCCCTTAATACAAGAGCAGGCTTACGTTCCAATCCGGCGCGCGCCGCTCAGTCGCTGATGTCACGAAGGCTTCGGCTGATACCACGACGTCGAGTGCCCATATCTTTCCCATGTAGTTGGTTAGTGCGTATAGACCAAATGGCCAGATTCAGATCAAATACCAAGAACTCGTTAAGCGTGTTATTTTGAAGTATCCACGAACGCCGACCAGGGCCAGGCCCACCTCTCTCCTAGGTGGTCTCAACCTGCCCTGTCGCTCCGCCACAAAGTAACAGTCGGGGGCCGTCGGGAACCCAGGCCCACCTCTACCGGGATGGAGCCACCTGCCCCTTCAGCCCCCATTTCCGAACAGTATCATAAGTAATGTAACAGTATAAAGTATATAGCATATGCCCGTGATCACCTCCCGAGTGATCACGACCCAGTAGTATAGCATGGTAGACGGACAAGAGTGTAGGGCCACTGATGGAACACTAGCATCCTATACTAAGCATTTAGGATTGCAGGTAAAGGTAACAACAGTAGTAGCAAGGATAGTCTATGCATCAGGATAGGATAAACGGTAAGCAGTAACAAGCTATACTACTCTAATGCAAGCAGTAGAGAGAGGAATAGGCGATATCTGGTGATCAAGGGGGGGGGGGCTTGCCTAGAAGCTCAGCCGAGAAGGAGGGGTCGTCAACACCGTAGTCGTACTGGGTAGCAGCGGCGTCGGTCTCGGTGTCTAGCGAGAGAAGAGGGGGAAGAAACAATAAATATAAAGCAAACATATGCATGACATGACAACGAGCGGTGTTAGGTGTGGCCTAACGCGGTAGTAGGTGTTACCGGCGAAGGGGGGAAGCATCCGGGAAAGTATCCTCGGTGTTTCACGTTTTCGGACAGATGAACCAGAGGGGGAAAGTTGCGTGTTCGCTATGCTAGGGATGGGTGGCGAACGAACGGGCTGCGTAATCGGATTCGTCTCGGTTTTCTAAGCAACTTTCATGTACAAAGTATTTTCATCCGACTTACGGTTTATTTTATATGATTTTTTAAAGTTTTAATGATTTTGTAGAATTACTTTAATTCGAAAATAAACTAAAAATACTATTTATACACAGTGGTAGCCAGCCCCTATGTATGACAGGTGGGGTTAGGGTCAAGGTCAACAGTCCAATCAGCAGTTGACTGGTCAAACTGGCTGGTGGGACCCAGCTGTCATAGAGAGAGTGTAAATTAATAGTTTAATTAATTTTAACAGATTAAGTGGGGGGCACATGTCATTGACTAACTTAACAGGTTTAATTAGTTTAGTTAATTGATTAGGTTAATTAAACACAATTAATTAAGTTAATTAATTCTTTAATTAATTAATATTTTTTATATGTATATAAATTCTTTTTTTGTTCTAAGAGGCGTGGGCCCCGTTTGTCATTTACACATGGGTTGTGGATTAGAGTCCAGCTTAGCGGCTAATCCCACAGGGTCCACCTATCGGTGGCCCACGTGACGGTTCGAATGGCCGGCCACGCCGGTGAGGCAGAACACGGCGACGCCACGCGGGACCTCGCCGGAATCGCCCCTCCAGCCATGAACGACACGAGGTTGGGCGCATCCGACAGCGCGGGAGGTGGCGCATCGGATGGTGGTCGTGACAGTCGCAAGAGAGGTCGGGAACGTTGTCGGCGCTGACGGCAGGCGGCGGCCGGAGTTCGGCCTCGCGGCAAACGACGCTAGGGACGGCCAAAACGAGCAAGGGGAGGGGGAAACGGACGGCAGCTCACAGTGGAGCTGTAGGGATGGCAGCGGGCTCGTGGTGGTGCTTGAGGCAGCGAGGTCAGGGCGGAGTTGGCGATGGTGACGCGAATCCCGACGAGGTCGGGGAGGCGGCAACAACGAGCTTCAGGACGGAGCTCCAGGCGGCGGCTTGGTGCTCCTCGGGCAGTGAGGAGGCACAGGAGGATGAACTTGGCGCCGGGGACTATGTGGATGCAGCCGGATCCGTCCGGGAACGGGAACGGGCGGCGGAGGCCGGCCGGACTTGCTCGTTGGTGCGGCGGAGGTCGGGGCCGGAGGACGTGGAGGCGCGAATCCGGCCAAGTCTTGGGCGGGGACGATGGCGCAAGGACGGGGGGGAGTAGTTGTGGGCGGAGGAGGCGGTTCCTCGGGGTAGGGCTCCCACGCGGTGAGCGTGGCGGCGCTGGAGAAACGAGAGGGAGTGGGGAGGGGATCGTGCGGGGGTGGGAGGGTGAGTGGTGGGGGTAGTGGGCTAGGGTTACCATGGGGGGGTATAGGCAGGGGTGGCCTGGTCAGCCTGGTCGGCTGAGGCGAACTGGGCCACTTGGCCCAGGGAAGAGAGGGGGGGGGGCTTTTCTTCTATCTTTTATTTTTGTTTTGTTTAAGTTCCTCTTTTATTTCAGTTTTATAAATTACAAAAGTAGTCTCTAATTTAGCGCCAATAAATAGGCTACTGCCACCTAAGTTTGGGCAACTAAGTAAAATAGTTTAATATTTTATTAATTTTAAAAGGCATTTCATTATTGATTTTAGCTACTGTTTAAAATAACTTAGCGAATTTAATTATTTTATAAAAATGTGGCTTCTCCACAATAATTACCTATGCATTATTGGTCACAACCCAAACATTTTAGTTTTGACTTTTGAAAATTTTAACTGTTTGACTTGATTTTGAATTTGAGTTTGAATCCATTTCAAACTAACGCGAGATTAGGAACAGTAACTGCAGTGACGTGGCATCATTAACAGAGGTTTACTGTAGCTTAATTATCCGGGCGTCACAATGTTGAGCTTGCCTTTCCCCCTCATGGTAGCCAAATTCTTAGCACCAAGTAGAGATACTACTTGTGCTTCCAAAAACCCTTAAACCAGTTTTGCCATGAAAGTCCACCATATCTACCTATGGATTGAGTAAGATCCTTCAAGTAAGTTGTCATCGGTGCAAGCAATAAAAATTGCTCTCTAAATATGTATGATTGATTGGTGTGGAGGAAATAAGCTTTATACGATCTAGTGATGTGGAAGAAATAAAAGCGACGGACTGCATAATAAAGGTTCATATCACAAGTGGCAATATAAAGTGACGTTCTTTCGCGTTAAGATTTTGTGCATCCAACCCTGAAAGCGCATGGCAACCTCTGCTTCCGTCTGCGAAGGGCCTATCTTTTATTATCATCTTATACCTTATGCAGGAGTCATGGTGATCTTCACCTTTCCTTTTCACATTTTATCCTTTGGCAAGCACGGGATGTTGGAAAGATCGTGATAGATATATCTAATTGGATGTAAGTCAGCATGAGTTATTATTGTTGACATTACCCCTGAGGTAAAAGGTTGGGAGGCGAAACTATAAGCCCCTATCTTTCTCTGTGTCCGGTTTAAACTCCGTAACCACAAGTATTGCGTGAGTGTTAGCAATTATGAAAGACTAAATGATAGTTGAGTATGTGGACTTGCTAGAAAGCTCTAACATAGACTCTTTCTGATTATGATAAATTGCGATTGCTTCAATGACTGAGATTATAGTTTGTTAGTTCTCAATAAAGTTTCTGATTCATACTCTGCATTGTGAATAGATTATTACTTGAGCATAAGAAATCATATGACAATATCCATCTATGCCGCTGTTATGAGATCATGATGCCCTCATGTCCGTATTTTATTTTATCGACACCTCTACCTCTAAACATGAGGACATATTTATCGTTATTGGCTTTCGCTTGAGGACAAGCGAGGTCTAAGCTTGGGGGAGTTGATACGTCCATTTTTCATCTTGCTTTTATATCGATATTTATTGCATTATGGGCTGTTATTACACGTTATGTCACAATACTTATGCCTATTCTCTCTTATTTTACAAGGTTTACATAAGGAGGGAGAATGCCGGCAGCTGGAATTCTGGGCTGGAAAAGGAGCAAATATTAGAGACCTATTCTGCACAACTCCAAAAGTCCTGAAACTCCACGAAAGTTATTTTTGGAAATAATAAAAAATATTGAGCGGAATAAGTACGTCAGAGGGGGCCCCACCTGGCCACGAGGGTGGGGGCGCGCCCTACCCCCCATGGCACGCCCCCCTGCCTCGTGGGCCCCCTGTTGGCTCTCCGAAGGCCATCTTCTGCTATATAAAGTCTTTCGTCGAGGGAAAAATCATAAGCAACCTTTCGGGACGAGACTCCGCCGCCACGAGGCGGAACCTTGGCGGAACCAATCTAGGGCTCCGACAGAGCTGTTCTGCCGGGGACACTTCCCTCCGGGAGGGGGAAATCATCGCCATCGTCATCACCAACGCTCCTCTCATCGGGAGAGGGCAATCTCCATCAACATCTTCACCAGCACCATCTCCTCTCAAAACCCTAGTTCATCTCTTGTATCCAATTCTTGTCTCTAAGTCCGGGATTGGTACTAGTAGTATGCTAGTAGTGTTGATTACTCCTTGTAGTTGATGCTAGTTGGTTTATTTGGTGGAAGATCATATGTTCAGATCCTATATGCATATTAATACCCCTCTGATTATGAACATGAATATGCTTTGTGAGTAGTTACGTTTGTTCCTGAGGGCATGGGAGAAGTCTTGCTATTAGTAGTCATGTGAATTTGGTATTCGTTCGATATTTTGATGAGATGTATGTTGTCTATCCACTAGTGGTGTTATGTGAACGTCGACTACATGACACTTCACCATTATTTGGGCCTAGAGGAAGGCATTGGGAAGTAATAAGTAGATGATGGGTTGCTAGAGTGACAAAAGCTTAAACCCTAGTTTATGCGTTGCTTCGTAAGGGGCTGATTTGGATCCATATGTTTCATGCTATGGTTAGGTTTACCTTAATACTTTTGTTGTAGTTGCGGATGCTTGCAATAGAGGTTAATCATAAGTGGGATGCTTGTTCAAGTAAGAACAGCACCCAAGCACCGGTCCACCCACATATCAAATTATCAAAGTACCGAACGCGAATCATATGAACGTGATGCAAACTAGCTTGACGATAATTCCCATGTGTCCTCGGGAGCACTTTTCTCTATATAAGAGTTTGTCCAGGCTTGTCCTTTGCTACAAAAAGGATTGGGCCACCTTACTGCACTTTATTTACTTTTGTTACTTGTTGCTCGTTACAAATTATCCTATCACAAAACTATCTGTTAACACTTATTTCAGTACTTGCAGAGAATACCTTGCTGAAAACCGCTTATCATTTCCTTCTGCTCCTCGTTGGGTTCGACACTCTTACTTATCGAAAGGACTACGATAGATCCCCTATACTTGTGGGTCATCAGAACCCATCTAATAAGTCTAGGTTTAGCATCTTTCTTTTCCATATGATATTTAATAGCAGCATGATCCGTGTGAATAGTTACTTTAGAATCGACAATATAAGGTCTGAACTTATCACAAGCAAATACGACTGCTAAGAATTCTTTTTCAGTAGTAGCATAATTTCTCTGAGCATTGTCTAGAGTCTTACTAGCATATTGAATAACATTTAATTTCTTATCGACTCTTTGCCCTAGAACAGCATAATCACTAGCATCACACATAATTTCAAAGGGTAAATTCCAATCAGGTGGCTAAACAATAGGTGCAGAGATCAATGCTTTCTTAAGTATTTCAAATGCTTCTACACAATCATCAGAAAAAACAAATGGTATATCTTTTTGTAATAAATTAGTCAGAGGCCAAGAAATTTTGGAGAAGTCATTAATGAACCTCCTATAAAAACCAGCGTGACCAAGGAAACTTCTTATACCTTTGATGTCCTTGGGACATGGCATCTTTTCAATAGCATCAACCTTGGCTTTATCAACTTCAATACCTCTTTCAGAAACTTTATGCCCCAAGACAATACCTTCATTAACCATAAAGTGGCACTTTTCCCAATTCAAGACAAGATAAGTTTCTTCACATCTCTGCAAAACTCGATCAAGGTTGCTCAAGCAATCATCAAAAGAGGATCCATAGACGGAGAAGTCGTCCATGAAAACCTCACAAATCTTTTCACAAAAGTCAGAGAATATAGCCATCATGCATCTTTGAAAGGTAGCAGGTGCATTACATAAACCAAAAGGCATACGTCTATAAGCAAAAGTACCAAAAGGGCAAGTAAAAGTAGTCTTTGATTGATCATTGGCTGACACAGGTATTTGAGAGAAACCAGAATAACCATCTAGAAAGCAAAAATGTGTATGTTTAGATAATCTTTCTAGCATTTGATCGATAAAAGGTAGGGGTAATGATCCTTTTTAGTAGCCTTATTTAATTTGCGGAAATCAATTACCATCCTATAACCTGTAATAATTCTTTGCGGAATCAATTCATCTTTATCATTAGGGACGACGGTAATACCTCCCTTCTTAGGGACACAATGGACAGGACTTACCCACTGACTATCAGCAACGGGATAAATTATACCTGCCTCAAGGAGCTTTAGTATCTCTTTTCTTACCACTTCCTTCATCTAAGGATTCAGCCGTCGTTGATGATCACGAACTGGTTTGGCATCTTCTTCCAAATTTATTTTATGTTGACATAGAGTGGGACTAATGCCCTTAAGATCATCAAGAGTATATCCAATAGCAGCATGGTGCTTCTTCAGAGTTTTCAATAATCTCTCTTCTTCATGCTCTGAAAGGTTAGCACTAATAATAACAGGATATATCTTTTTCTCATCAAGATAAGCATATTTAAGAGTATCAGGCAACGGTTTAAGCTCAAACACGGGATCACCCTTGGGTGGAGGAGGATCCCCTAGGATTTCAACAGGCAAATTGTGTTTCAGGATAGGTTCCTGTTTAAAGAATACTTCGTCTATTTCCCTTCTTTCATTCATAAACATATCATTTTCATGGTCTAGCAAATATTGTTCTAAAGGATCACTAGGAGGTACGGCAATAGAAGCAAGACCAATAATTTCATCCTTACTAGGCAATTCTTCTTCACGGTGTTGTCTACTAAATTTAGAGAAATTAAACTCATGAGACATATCACCCAAACCAATAGTAACAACATCCTTTTCGCAGTCTATCCTAGCATTAACGGTGTTCAAGAAGGGTCTACCAAATATAATGGGACAAAAGCTATCTTATGGGGAACCAAGAACAAGAAAATCAGCAGGATATTTAGTTTTCCCGCACAAGACTTCAACATCTCTAACAATTCCCATTGGTGATATAGTATCTCTATTGGCAAGTTTAATTGTAACATCAATATCTTCTAACTCAGCAGATGCAATCTCATGCATAATTTCTTTGTATAAGTCAAAAGGTATTGCACTAGCACTAGCACCCATATCACATAAGCCATGATAACAATGATCTCCTATTTTAACAGAAATAACAGGCATGCCTACCACAGGTCTATGTTTATCTTTAGCACAAGGTTTGGCAATTCTAGCAGTTTCACCGCAGAAATAAATAACATGCCCATCAATATTATCAGCCAAGAGATCTTTAACAATAGCAATATTAGGTTCAACTTTAACTTGCTCAGGAGGTGTATAAGTTCTAATATTGCTTTTACGAACCACAGTTGAAGCTTTAGCATGATCCTTTATTCTAACAGGGAAGGTGGTTTCTCAACATAAGAAGTAGGAACAATAGGATCATTATAGGTGACAATCTTTTCTTCAACTTTAGTAGGTGCAGCTACTTTTACTTCTATGGGAGGATGATATTTAAACCACTTCTCCTTGGGGAGATCAACATAAGTAGCAAAAGATTAACAGAAAGAAGCTACTATCTCAGAGTCAAGTCCATATTTAGTGCTAAACTTACGGAAAACATCGGTATCCATAGAAGATTTAACACAATCAAACTTAGGTGTCATACCTGACTCCTTACCTTCTCGAGATCCCAATCTTCAGAGTTGCGTTTAATTCTATCCAATAAATTGCATTTGAATTCAATAGTCTTCGTCATAAAAGAGCCAGCACAAGAAGTATCGAGCATGATGCGATTGTTATCAGAAAGCCGAGCATAAAAACTTTGAATAATTATTTCTCTTGGGAGCTGATGATTGGGCCATGAATATAACATTGATTTAAGCCTCCCCCAAGCTTGAGCGATGCTTTCTCCTTCGCAAGGCCAAAAATTATATATATAATTGCGATCACGATGAACAAGATGCATAGGATAAAACTTCTGATGAAATTCCAATTTCAATCATTTGTAGTTCCATGACCCCGTATCATCACATAGCCTATACCATGTCGATGCACCTCCCTTCAAAGATAAAGGGAAGACCTTCCTCTTAACAACATCACCGGGTATACCTGCAAGCTTAAATAATCCACAAACTTCATCCACATATATTAGGTGCTCATCAGGATGCTTTGTTCCATCTCCTGCAAAAGGATCAACTAGCAGTTTTTCTAACATACCCGAAGGAATATCAAAGTGGACATTTTCATTTTCATTTGCAATAGGTTCAGTAGGTTGAGGAGCAACTCTTTGCTCTACTGGGCGGGGTGAAGATACCCCGAACAAGCCCCTCAGAGGATTACTTTCCATAGTAACAAGTGACAGTAAATTTCAGCACACTATATAAATGTTTCCTTACCAAATTCCACCTACCAAAGGCGCTTCACTCTCCGGCAACGGTGCCGGAAAAGAGTCTTGATGACCCACAAGTGTAGGGGATCTATCGTAGTCCTTCCGATAAGTAAGAGTGTCGAACCCAACGAGGAGCAGAAGGAAATGATAAGCGGTTTTCAGCAAGGTATTCTCTGCAAGTACTGAAATAAGTGGTAACAGATAGTTTTGTGATAGGATAATTTGCAATGAGCAACAAGTAACAAAAGTAAATAAAGTGCAGCAAGGTGGCCCAATCCTTTTTGTAGCTAAGGACAAGCCTAGACAAACTCTTATATAGAGAAAAGCGCTCCCGAGGACACATGGGAATTATCGTCAAGCTAGTTTTCATCACGTTCATATGATTCGCGTTCGGTACTTTGATAATTTGATATGTGGGTGGACCGGTGCTTGGGTGCTGTTCTTACTTGAACAAGCATCACACTTATGATTAACCTCTATTGCAAGAATCCACAACTACAACAAAAGTATTAAGGTAAACCTAACCATAGCATGAAACATATGGATCCAAATCAGCCCCTTACGAAGCAACGCATAAACTAGGGTTTAAGCTTCTGTCACTCTAGCAACCCATCATCTACTTATTACTTCCCAATGACTTCCTCTAGGCCCAAATAATGGTGAAGTGTCATGTAGTCGACGTTCACATAACACCACTAGAGGATAGACAACATACATCTCATCAAAATATCGAACGAATACCAAATTCACATGACTACTAATAGCAAGACTTCTTCCATGTCCTCAGGAACAAACATAACTACTCACAAAGCACATGTTCATAATCAGAGGGGTATTAATATGCATATAGGATCTAAACATATGATCTTCCACCAAATAAACCAACTAGCATCAACTACAAGGAGTAATCAACACTACTAGCAACCTACTAGTACCAATCCCGGACTTAGAAACAAGAATTGGATACAAGAGATGAACTAGGGTTTTGAGAGGAGATGGTGCTAGTGAAGATGTTGATGGAGATTGCCCTCTCCCGATGAGAGGAGCGTTGGTGATGACGATGGCGATGATTTCCCCCTCCCGGAGGGAAGTGTCCCCGGCAGAACAGCTCTGCCGGAGCCCTAGATTGGTTCCGCCAAGGTTCCGCCTCGTGGCGGCGGAGTCTTGTCCCGAAAGGTTGCTTATGATTTTTCTCTGGATGAAAGACTTCATATAGCAGAAGATGGCCACCGGAGAGCCAACAGGGGGCCCATGAGGCAGGGGGCGCGCCCTTGGGGGTAGGGCGCGCCCCCCACCCTCGTGGGCAGGTGGTGGCCCCCCTGACGTATTTCTTCCGCTCAGTATTTTTTATTATTTCCAAAAATGACTTTCGTGGAGTTTCAGGACTTTTGGAGTTGTGCAGAATAGGTCTCTAATATTTGCTCCATTTCCAGCCCAGAATTCCAGCTGCCGACATTCTCCCTCCTTATGTAAACCTTGTAAAATAAGAGAGAATATGCATAAGTATTGTGACATAACGTGTAATAACAGCCCATGTTGCAATTAATATCGATATAAAAGCATGATGCAAAATGGACGTATCATCCACCTCTATTCTACCTCATAGATGGCAGCAAAAAATCCCATAAATTCTACGGTGGATTTTTAGGGTAATACGACTAGTGGGCATTGGATCCAGCCGGGGGGCCTCTTGTGGGCCCCCCACGCGACCACACAAAGTAGCCATAGGTGCCCATGTGGGCCCCATAGGGGCCTCCCCAAGTGGGCATAGGCACCCCCTGTAGGGAAACGTAGCATGGAATTTCAAAAAAAAATCTACGCTCACACAAGATCTATCTAGGAGATGCATAGCAACGAGAGGGGGGAGAATGCGTCTACGTACCCTTGTAGACCGAAAGCGGAAGCATTTGACAACGTGTTGATGTGGTCAAACTTCTTCTTGTTTCAATCGATCAAGCACCGAACGTACGGCACCTCCGAGTTCTGCACACGTGAAAGTGCAACTAATCCCTAGGTGGTTTTGGTAATTCATAACAACATATAGCTCATTGAACTAATATCCTTTCAACTTGATTATTTCAGAAAGTTCAATGATTGGCATGTCATGGACTAGAGATGTGGACCCCTCAAAATGCTAAGGACATATATTGACAAAAGCTCAAGACTCTTCATTTCTATTTTAGTGATCCAAGATCACATTGAGTCCATAGGAAAAGCCAATACTATTAAAAGGGGATGAGGTGTTGCTTTATGGTCTACTTGCTCAAAATGCTTAGTGATATGCTCCAAAGCCCTCAACCATTTTCTCAAATCCAAATATGTCATAAACCTAAAGTCAAACTCGGCCCCACCGATTTGATTCATCCGGCGCCACCGAGGTCACTTGACATAGCCATAGCCAGAAACCCTAATCAGTTTGGTCTCACCGATAGGGATCTCGGTCTCACCGAAATGAGCGATCGGTCCCACCGAGTTAGCAGTGCAAACTCCCTATTTCCCTTTCATAACGTTTTGGTATCACCGAAAGGAGCGGTCGGTCCCACCGAGTTTGTCAGACCAACTCTCTGTTAGCCTATTACTGAAATCGGTCTCACCGAGTTTGTGTAATCAGTCAAACCGAGGTGAGGTTTTGCCCTAACCCTAGCTCATCAGTCCCACCGAGTTGATCATGTCGGTCCCACCAAAAAGCCCAACGTTCACATTTTGAACTGAATCGGTCTCACCGAGTTCATATATTCGGTCTGACCAAGTTGGCTCAAATGTGTGTAACGGTTAGATTTTGTGTGGAGGATATATATACCCCTCCACCCTCCTCTCCATTTGAGAGAGAGAGCCATCAGAATGTGCCTACACTTCCAGCATACATTTTCTGAGAGAGAACCACCTACTCATGTGTTGAGACCAAGATATTCCAATCCAACCACAAGAATCTTCTAGCCTCCCCAAGTTGCTTTCTACTCAAATCATCTTTCCACTATAGCCAAATCTGTGAGAGAGAGTTGAGTGTTGGGGAGACTATCATTTGAAGCACAAGAGCAAGGAGTTCATCATCAACACACCATATATTACCTTTTGGAGAGTGGTGTCTCCTAATTTGGTTAGGTGTCACTTGGGAGCCTCCGTCAAGATTGTGGAGTTGAACCAAGGAGTTTGTAAGGGCAAGGAGATCGCCTAAATCATGAAGATCTACCCAAGTGAGACAAGTCCTACGTGGGAGATGGCCATGGTGGGATAGACAAGGTTGCTTCTTCGTGGACCCTTCATGGGTGGAGCCCTCCATGGACTCGTGCGACTATTACCCTTCGTGGGTTGAAGTCTCATCAACGTGGATGTACGATAGCACCACCTACCGGAACCACGCCAAAAATCTCCGTGTCTACATTGCGTTTGCCTTTCCAAACCCCTTCCTTTACCTTCATATGCAATGTTTTACATTCCGCTGCTATACTCTTAGAATTGCATGTGTAGGTTGATTGCTTGACTTGTGCTAAGTTGTTAAAATCTGCCAAGACTTAAAATTGGGAAAAGGCTAGTTTTTTATTTGGTCAAGTAGTCTAATCACCCCCCTCTAGACCTAGCTTCTTTCGATCCTACAACACGTTCAGCTCGATGACGTCCCTCGAACTCTTGATCCAGCAAAGTGTCAAGGGAGATGAGTTCCGTCAGCATGACGGCGTGGTGACGGTGATGGTGAAGTGATCCGCGCAGGGCTTTGCCTAAGCACTACGGAGATATGACCAAGGGTGTAATCTGTGGAGGGAGGCGCCGCGCATGGCTAACAAATGTTGTTGTGTGTTCTAGGCGCATCCCCCCTCATATATATATATAGGTGGGAGGGAGAGGGAGCAGCCAAGGGGGGCGCCCCAAGTAGGATGAATCCTACTTGGGGTTCCTCCCCAATTCGCCCCCCATCCTTATTCATCATAGAGGAAAGGAAAGAGAGGGGGAGGGAAGGAAGGGGGAGGCCGAATCCTCTCCTTTCCTTCTCCCTTCCCCTCTTGCCTTCTCCTCTTATTTCGGCCTATATGGGGGCGCACCAGCCCCTTAGGAGCTGGTATGTCCCCCTCTTGGCCCATTAGGCCCATATAGTTTCCGAGGGGGTGCCCGGAACCCCTTCTGGTGACCCGATATGTACCCCTCCACCCTCCTCTCCATTTGAGAGAGAGCCATCAGAACGTGCCTACACTTCCAGCATACATTTTCTGAGAGAGAACCACCTACTCATGTGTTGAGACCAAGACATTCCAATCCAACCACAAGAATCTTCTAGCCTCCCCAAGTTGCTTTCTACTCAAACCATCTTTCCACTATAGCCAAATCTGTGAGAGAGAGTTGAGTGTTGGGGAGACTATCATTTGAAGCACAAGAGCAAGGAGTTCATCATCAACACACCATCTATTACCTTTTGGAGAGTGGTGTCTCCTAGTTTGGTTAGGTGTCGCTTGGGAGCCCCCGTCAAGATTGTGGAGTTGAACCAAGGAGTTTGTAAGGGCAAGGAGATCGCCTACTTCGTGAAGATCTACCCAAGTGAGACAAGTCATTCGTGGGAGATGGCCATGGTGGGATAGACAAGGTTGCTTCTTCGTGGACCCTTCGTGGGTGGAGCCCTCCATGGACTCGTGCAACTATTACCCTTCGTGGGTTGAAGTCTCATCAACGTGGATGTACGATAGCACCGCCTATCGGAACCACGCCAAAAATCTCCATGTCTACATTGGGTTTGCCTTTCCAAACCCCTTCCTTTACCTTCATATGCAATGTTTTACATTCCGCTGCTATACTCTTAGAATTGCATGTGTAGGTTGATTGCTTGACTTGTGCTAAGTTGTTAAAATTTGCCAAGACTTAAAATTGGGAAAAGGCTAGTTTTTTATTTGGTCAAGTAGTCTAATCACCCCCCTCTAGACCTAGCTTCTTTCGATCCTACAACATGTTCAGCTCTATGACGTCCCTCGAACTCTTGACCCAGCAAAGTGTCAAGGGAGACGAGTTCTGTCAGCATGACGGCGTGGTGACGGTGATGGTGAAGTGATCCGCGCAGGGCTTTGCTTAAGCAATACGGAGATATGACCAAGGGTGTAAGCTGTGGAGGGAGGCACTGCACACGGCTAACTGATGTCGTTGTGTGTTCTAGGCGCATCCCCCCCTCATATATATATAGGTGAGAGGGAGAGGGAGCAGCCAAGGGGTGCGCCCCAAGTAGGACGAATCCTACTTGGGGTTCCTCCCCAATTCGCCCCTTCCTTATTCATCGGAGAGGAAAGGAAAGAGAGGGGGGAGGGAAGGAAGGGAAAGACCGAATCCTCCCCTTTCCTTCTCCCTTCCCCTCTTTCCTTCTCCTCCTATTTTGGCCTATATGGGGGCGCACCAGCCCCTTAGGGGCTGGTATGTCCCCCTCTTGGCCCATTAGGCCCATATGGTTGCCGGGGGGGGGGGGGGTGGTGCCTGGAACCCCTTCTGGTGACCCGATATGTACCCCCATAACACTTCTGATGTCTGAATATGATCGTCCTATATATGAATCTTTACCTCTCGACCATTTCGAGACTCCTCGTCATCTCCGTGATCTCATCCGGGTCTCTGAACAAAATTCGGTCGCCAAATCACATAACTCATATAATACAAAATCATCATCGAACATTAAGCGTGCAGACCCTACGGGTTCGAGAACTATGTAGACATGACCGAGACACCTCTCCGGTCAATAACCAACAGCGGAACCTCGATTCTCATATTGGTTCCTGAAGGAAATATGCCCTAGAGGCAATAATAAATCTGTTATTTTATATTTCCTTATATCATGATAAATGTTTATTATTCATGCTAGAATTGTATTAACCGAAAACTTGATACATGTGTGGCTACATAGACAAAACACCGTGTCCCTAGTAAGCCTCTACTAGACTAGCTCGTTAATCAAAGATGGTTAAGTTTCCTAACCATAGACATGTGTTGTCATTTGATGAACGGGGTCACATCATTAGGAGAATGATGTGATGGACAAGACCCATCCGTTAGCTTAGCATATTGATCGTTCAGTTTTATTGCTACTGCTTTCTTCATGTCAAATTGACCATGAGATTATGCAACTCTCGAATACCGGAGGAATGCCTTGTGTGCTATCAAACATCACAACGTAACTGGGTGATTATAAAGATGCTCTACAGGTATCTCCGAAGGTATTTGTTGTGTTGGCATAGATCGAGATTAGGATTTGTCACTCTGAGTATCGGAGAGGTATCTCTGGGCCCTCTCGGTAAGGCACATCATAATAAGCCTTGCAAGCAATATGTGACTAATGAGTTAGTTGCGGGATGATGCATTATGATGTCTACTACACAACCTTCTTCTTGTAGACATTGTTGGGCCTCCAAGTGCAGAGGTTTGTAGGACAGTAGCACATTTCCCTCAAGTGGATGACCTAAGGTTTATCAATCCATGGGAGGCGTAGGTTGAAGATGGTCTCTCTCAAGCAACCATGCAACCAAATAACAAAGAGTCTCTTGTGTCCCCAACACACCCAATACAATGGTAAATTGTATAGGTGCACTAGTTCGGCGAAGAGATGGTGATACAAGTGCAATATGGATGGTAGATATAGGTTTTTGTAATATGAAAATATAAAAACAGCAAGGTAACTAATGATAAAAGTGAGCACAAACGGTATTGCAATGCTAGGAAACAAGGCCTAGGGTTCATACTTTCACTAGTGCAAGTTCTCTCAACAATAATAACATAATTGGATCATATAACTATCCATCAACATGCAGCAAAGAGTCACTCCAAAGTCACTAATAGCGGAGAACAAACGAAGAGATTATGGTAGGGTACGAAACCACCTCAAAGTTATCCTTTCTAATCGATCTATTCAAGAGTCCGTAGTAAAATAACATGAAGCTATTCTTTCCGTTCGATCTACCATAGAGTTCATACTAGAATAACACCTTAAGACACAAATCAACCAAAACCCTAATGTAACCTAGATACTCCAATGTCACCTCAAGTATCCGTGGGTATTATTATACGATATGCATCACACAATCTCAGATTCATCTATTCAACCAACACAAAGAACTTCAAAGAGTGCCCCAAAGTTTCTATCAGAGAGTCAAGACAAAAACGTGTGGCAACCCCTATGCATAAGTTCACGAGGTCACGGAACCCGCAAGTTGATCATCAAAACATACATCAAGTGAATCACGTGATATCCCATTGTCACCACAGATAAGCACATGCAAGACATACATCAAGTGTTCTCAAATCCTTAAAGACTCAATCCGATAAGATAACTTCAAAGGGAAAACTCAATCCATTACAAGAGAGTAGAGGGGGAGAAACATCATAAGATCTAACTATAATAGCAAAGCTCGCGATACATCAAGATCGTACCACCTCAAGAACACGAGAGAGAGAGAGAGATAAAACACATAGCTACTGGTACATACCCTCAGCCCTGAGGGTGAACTACTCCCTCCTCGTCATGGAGAGCGCCGGGATAATGAAGATGGCCACCGAAGAGGGATCCCCCCTCCGGCAGGGTGCCGGAATGGGTCTAGATTGGTTTTCGGTGGCTACAGAGGCTTGCGGCGGCGGAACTCCCGATCTAGGTTTCTTTCTGGAAGTTTGGGTATATATAAGAGGTTTTGGCGTCGGGAACAAGTCAGGGGGGGGTCTCCACGAGGTAGGGAGGCGCGCCCAGGGGGTGGGCACGCCCCTGCCCTCGTGGGAAGCCCGGGACTCTTCTGGCCCAACTCTTTTACTCCATGGCCTTCTTCTGGTCCAAAAATAAGTTCCGTGAAGTTTCAGGTCAATTGGACTCCGTTTGGTTTTCCTTTTCTGCGATACTCAAAAACAAGGAAAAAACAGAATTGGCACTGGGCTCTAGGTTAATAGGTTAGTCCTAAAAATCATATAAATGCATATAAAACATCCTAGATGGATAATATAATAGCATGGAACAATAAAAAATTATAGATACGTTGGAGACGTATCAGCATCCCCAAGCTTAATTCCTGCTAGTCCTCAAGTAGGTAAATGATAAAAACAGAATTTTTGATGTGGAATGCTACCTAACATAATTATCAATGTAATCTTCTTTATTGTGGCAAGAATATTCAGATCCATCAGATTCAAGACAAAAGTTTAATATTTACATAAAAATAATAATACTTCAAGCATACTAACCAAGCGATCATGTCTTATCAAAATATCACAACCAAGCTCATCCCTACAAAATCATATAGTTTGGCCATGCTTCATTTTCGTCACACAAAAATGCTTTCATCATTCACAACCCTGATGACAAGCCAAGCAATTGTTTCATACTTTAGTGTTCTCAAACTTTTTCAACTTTCACGCAATACATGAGCGTGAGCCATGGACATAGCACTATGGGTGGAATAGAATATAATGATGGGGGTTGTGTGGAGAAGACAAAAAAAGGAGAAAGTCTCACATTGACGCGCCTAATCAACGGGCTAGGGAGATGCCCATCAATTGATGTCAATGCGAGGAGTAGGGATTGCCATGCAACGGATGCACTAGAGCTATAAATGTATGAAAGCTCAACAAAAGAAACTAAGTGGGTGTGCATCCAACTTGCTTTCTCACGAAGACCTAGGGCATTTGAGGAAGCCCATCGTTGGAATATACAAGCCAAGTTCTATAATGAAAAATTCCCACTAGTATATGAAAGTGACAATATAAGAGACTCTCTATCATGAAGATCATGGTGCTACTTTGAAGCACAAGTGTGGAAAAAGGATAGTAGCATTGTCCCTTTTATTTCTCTTTTTTTATAATTTTTTATTTGGCCTTTCTTTTTTTAATTGGCCTTTCTTTTTTTCTTTTTTTATTTGGCCTTTCTTTTTTTTGGCCTTTCTCTTTTTTTTTGGGACACTGCTCTATTAATGATGATCATCACACTTCTATTTATTCACAACTCAAAGATTACAACTCGATACTAGAACAAAGTTTGACTCTATATGCCTCCGGCGATGTACCGGGATGGGCAATGACTCATGAGTGACATGTATGGAAGAATTATGAATGGTGGCTTTGCCACAAATACGATGTCAACTACATGATCATGCAAGGCAATATGGCAATGATGATGGGTGTCATAATAAACGGAACAGTGGAAAGTTGCATGGCAATATATCTCAGAATGGCTATGGAAATGCCATAATAGGTAGGTATGGTGGCTGTTTTGAGGAAGATATAAGGAGGTTTATGTGTGATAGACCGTATCATATCACGGGGGTTGGATGCACCAGCGAATTTTGCACCAACTCTCAAGGTGAGAAATGACAATGCACGGTACCGAAGAGGCTAGCAATGATGGAAGGGTGAGAGTGCGTATAATGCATGGACTCAACATTTGTCATAAAGAACTCACATACTTATTGCAAAAATCTACAAGTCATCAAAACCAAGCACTACACGCATGCTCCTAGGGGGATAGATTGGTAGAAAAAGACCATCGCTCGTCCCTGACCGCCACTCATAAGGATGACAATCAAAGAACACCTCATGTTTCAAATTTGTCACACAACGGTTACCATATGTGCATGCTACGGGACTTGCAAACCTCAACACAAGTATTTCTCAATTTCACAATTACTCAACTAGCACGACTCTAATATTACCACCTTCATATCTCAAAACAATCATCAAGTATCAAACTTCTCATAGTATTCAATGCACTCTATATGAAAGTTTTTATTATACCCATCTTGAATGCCCATCATACTAGGACTAGTTTTATAACCAAAGAAAATTACCATGCTGTTCTAAAAGACTCTCAAAATAATATAAGTGAAGCATGAGAGTTCATCTATTTCTTCAAAATAAAACCACCGTCGTGCTCTAAAAGATATAAGTGAAGCACTAGAGCAAACGACAAACTACTCCAAAAGATATAAGTGAAGATCAATGAGTTGTCGAATAATTATGCAACTATGTGAAGACTCTCTAACATTTAAGAATTTCAGATGGTATTTTATTCAAACAGCAAGCAAAACAAAAGAAAATAAAATGATGCTCCAAGCAAAACACATATCACGTGGTGAATAAAAATATAGCTCCAAGTAAAGTTACTGATGAACGAAGACGAAAGTGGGGATGCCATCCGGGGCATTCCCAAGCTTAGGCTCTTGGTTGTCCTTGAATATTACCTTGGGGTGCCTTGGGCACCCCCAAGCTTAGGCTCTTGCCACTCCTTATTCCAGAGACCATTGAATCTTTACCCAAAACTTGAAAACTTCACAACACAAAACTCAACAGAAAACTCGTAAGCTCTGTTAGTATAAGAAAATAAATCACCACTTTTGGTACTGTTGTGAACTGTAACATCCCAAATTTTCAATTTGGAATGTTATACATTAGATCACCATTGCATATCATATTTTATTGCATTTTGGCTTGATCCTAGAAATTCTACGCAACTCAAGGACCCGCCTCGCCGCCGACCCGCCGCCGACCCGTCGCCGGAGGTAGTCGCCGCCGCCATGCTCGGTTTTCGCGAGAAAACCGATCGGTTTTTTTCGAAAACCCTAGATCTATTTTTTTAGTTTCGGTTCGGTTTTTTCAGTTTAGTTATTTAGCGGACGTTCGTTCGTACGTTCGTTTTAACGAACGGTTTTCGTCCATTAGCCGCAGACAGCGAACGCTTGTTCGTTAGTCTGTTCGTCAATTTTTCTTTTTCTCGGATTTATCGTGATTATTTTTTATCGTGATTTCTGATCCGATTTTCGTTTTAGTTTATCTTTTCGCTCTTTTTCGGAATCAGGCGATTCAAGCGCCTAGAGTTTCGTCTCGACGCCCTCTTTCTGTTTAACCAACTTAAACAAGTTTTTGCTACTATAAAAATTGACTTTAGTCTAGATTAGCAAACGAAGCTTGTTTCTTTCGCAGTTTGAGTTTCGTTGTTTCGTTTGATTTGATTCTTTTTGCAAACCGGAGTTCTTAAGTTGAACTTTCTGGTTAGATCTCTTTTTTGAGTTTTACTCATGCGTTGTTGCTTGATTGCTTATTGTATGTTTGTTTGTTTGCTTGCGATAGAGTACCCGGAGTGTGAAGCGTGCTACTACGAGTCTCTAGGTTTCACGGATCATCAGCAAGGCAAGTAACACTTTGATCATACCTCTTTACTACCCAGTTTTATTGCATTAGATCAATCCTCAAACAATTGCATGGTTAGGGTCTAATTTAAATTGTGGGCTTGGGAAGTAGATGAGGTAGTACCTATTCACTTGTTTATTATCAAACCTATGGGAGTTACTTCTACGTTGCTTATATTGCTATGCTATGCTCGTAGACGTGGTTTGGGTTTGAGAGTATTCATGATAGATGTGAGTATTGTTAATTATTGGTTAACTTAAGGTGGCAACTTTAATACACATCTGGGTGGATTGAGGCCCCTGGGGAACCCAGTGATTGCCTGTATTTTTTGGAAATCCCGGGGTACCGTGTGATTCTCCTATGGACTGCCACCGAGGCTCAAAGGGATCATGAGATTATTCATGATAGAAACTTCCGTGTGTATCCACAAGCCATTATGGGCTCTGGCATAGTTGAGTATGTTGTGTGACCTCTTTCAGTGGTAGGCTAGGGGATGTAGGTGGTACTGTCTACCCAGAGTAAAGAGTTAACGCTTCTGAAAGACTGTGTCTCGGTAATCCGTTTCTCAAACACCATGTAGTGCGAGAAATCCAACGGAGGAGATCGAGTCTTGTGGGGAAAAGTGCGCAAACCTTTGCAGAGTGTACAAACTAATCATGGTTAGCCGTGTCCCCGGTGATGGACGTGTTGAGTATCTGGTTCTTGGATTATCATGTGGATCTCATCACTCTTAATTATAAAATTTGATTGGCTTATTAATTACTTTTAATTGGGATTGATATGGGGTTTACCATTATCAATGTTTAATAACCACCATGATATTTAATAAAATTTATTCCTTTGTTGTAGGGAAAAATTGGCTTTTCGCAAAACATATTAACCATACAGCCTCCACCAGCCATATATGCATGTAGTGATAGCTTTATTCTGTTCATTACTCTTTTGTGTTGCCTTGCCAGCATATTCCATGTGCTGACCCGTTTTCGGGCTGCAACGTATCATGTTGCAGACTTTTCAGACGACGAGTAAGGTGCCTTAGGTCGTGGTCTTTCACTCAGTGATGCCGTTGGAGTTGATGGACTCACTTTATCTTCCAAGCCTTCCGCTGTTATCAGATTAGATGGCCTTAAGCCATATTATTTTGTAATAAGTTCTCTTTTGGGACATTCGATGTAATAAGTGTGTGATTGCTACTCTGTTATAAATCCTTCAAGTACTATGCGTGTCAGCATTACCGACCCAGGGATGACACTGATGCATAGAGATCAGAATGTTTGAGGTCTGGTCGCTACAAGATGGTATCAGAGCACACGCTGATTGTAGGACACGACCACTGAGCTAAAGCCCTAGATCACTACTCTCTTCTCATTTCTAACTTCTCTCCATTTTCTACTCTTTAGGATGGCGGATGCAAGGATCAAGTTCACGCAACCGGATGAAGACACCCCTTTTGGACGTCACTTGAAGGAAGTCACTAGATACCTGAACATTGGAATACCAAGCTTCACAGGGACTTACAACGCCACCTTACCAGAAGAGGAGCGCTGGATGATTCAAGTTCAAGTTCCAGGTAGGACGTTTACGCCAGTCACTGAGCCCATAGAGTTTTCCTTTGAAGCACCAACCTGGAGTCTAGGAAAGAGTATGGCAGCCCACATTACCATGGGACGCATTGGAGAAGTTTGCCACAATGATCTCAAGGATACTATCTACCAGATTTGTGGGCGCCGAGATGAGCAATGGGAGATGATCAGCACCAGGAAGGATAGATCGATTGCAGCTTTCATCCAGGAGTTAAACCAACACATTCGATGCCAGGAGAACCAGATGTGTGCAGGCATGACAGATTTGAAGAAGGCAATGACAAGGATCACGGAACTGGAGGAAGAACTCAAGGCTACTCGCGAGGATTATATGGAGGAAATCGTCGTACTAGTGGAGAAGAATGACGACCGGACAAGGAAGCTGGGAGTATTCATGGGAGGCCCCGCGCCAGGAGGAGAAGACGACAGTTCCACTTGCCCGGAGAACTACATCATCATCGACGACACCGACTCGGATCCTGACGATAGCGATGATGACTATGTTGATGAAGCTGGAGCAGATATCATGGAGTCTTCGGCCGATCAATTTTTCTAGTTGACCACCATATCAGTAGTAGAATTCCACCATGTATATAGTATAGTCCGAGCACTTTTATAACGATAGTTTTTAGACCGATTGTATGCCCTTGCTTGATTGATTGAGTGATATGTTTGTGTTTGTCTCATGTGCATATGGGTAGTGTTTTCCCCTAGACCTCATTCTACTCTGTTTTCTCACCTTTTCTAAACCCAGCAGATGCCTCTCAGACGCGACAATGGATTTGCTTTCCCACCAGAGCTCACTCAGTTGATCCAGCAGCAGAATGCATTGATGCAGATACTAGTCCAGAATCAGAACCAGGGGAACAACAACAACAACAACAACAACCCACCCCACCACCACCAGTTGATCACTTAGCCCATTTTCTTAGGCTGAATCCGCCGGTGTTCTCCAGTAGCACTGAGCCGATTGTTGCAGATGATTGGCTCCGCAAGATTGAAAGGGATTTGACTACTGCAGGATGCACATATGCGGAGAGAGTGCATTTTGCCGCACATCAGCCTGATGGACCCGCAGCATCATGGTGGGAGAATTTCACATTCACTTACCCCATCGACACTGTGACATGGGATCAGTTTCAGCAGGCTTTTCGCACTGCCCATGTATCAACAGGAGCTATGGCCATGAAGAAGCGCGAGTTTCGCAACTTACGCCAAGGAGGACGCACCATTGGCCAGTATGTGGATGACTTTAGTAAGCTAGCATGTTATGCCCCAGATGACATCGCTACAGATGTAGCTAAGCAGGAGAAGTTTCTGGAAGGACTGAATGATGAGCTGAGCATGCAGTTGATGGTGGAAAATTTCAATAACCACCAGGAGTTGGTAGACAGAGCTCTCATGATTGAAGGGAAGCAACAGCAGATAGACAACCGCAAGAGGAAGTATGGACAAGGGAAGTATAATTCTGGAGCTCATAAGAGGCCCCGTCTCACCCCGAACTCGGGAGGACTTGTCCACAACCATGGAAGTCACAATCACACTGGAGGGAGTTCGCATAACCATAGTGGCGCCAAGAACGGGAATGGTAATGGAGGAAGCAACGGACAGAACCGTTCCAACCCGGCAACGCCCGCCAAGAAAGATGTAAGCCATGTACTTGTTACAAGTGCCAGAAGACTGGACATTACGCCAATGAATGTCCTGAAGCTAAGAATGGAAATGGCAATGCAAGCTCTGGGAAGAAGCCCAACCCTTTCACCAGGGGACAAGTGAACCACGTTAGCGTGGAGGAGGTTGAAGCCCAACCCGATGCAGTAATAGGTAAGTTTTTGGTTAAGTCATTTACTGCAGTCATACTTTTTCATACTGGTGCATCACATTCATACATATCAAGGGGATTTGTGGATAAGTTTAAACTGCCAACCCAAGCCCTTAGGTCACCCATGTTAGTAACCTCGCCAGGAGCAGAGTATATGGCTACCCTATGGTGTGATCGGTTACCATTAAGGATTGGTAACTACCTGTTTCCCTCAGACCTAATAGAATTGGAGTCACAAGGACTGGATGTGATATCAGGCATGGATTGGTTATCGAAGTAAGGAGGGAACATTGACTGCGCCAGTAAGTCGATTTTCCTCACCACCCCAGAAGGAAGAAGGATCAAGTATGTATCCCGGCATATGCCGAATAGGACTCAAGTGAATTCCTTATCAGGAGTTGTACAGGAGGAAGTACCAGTGGTGAAGGATTTTCCGATGTATTTCCAGAAGAGTTGCCAGGCATGCCACCGGATAGAGACATTGAGTTTTTGATTGAGCTTTTGCCAGGCACAGGGCCAATATCTAAGAGACCGTACAGAATGCCCGCAAAGGATTTGGAAGAAATTAAGAAGCAGATTAAGGAGTTACTGGATAAAGGTTATATTCGCCCAAGTTCGTCACCTTGGGGATCCCCAGTACTTCTAGTGGAGAAAAAGGATGGATCGTTAAGGATGGTTGTTGATTATCGAGGATTGAATGAGGTGACGATCAAGAACAAGTACCCACTGCCGATGATCAATGATTTGTTTGACCAGCTGCAAGGAGCTAAGGTGTTTTCCAAGATCGATCTGCGATCAGGGTACCACCAGCTGAAGATTCGAGAGCAGGATATACCTAAGACAGCTTTTACCACGAGGTACGGGCTATATGAGTATACCGTTATGTCGTTTGGCCTGACTAACGCACCTGCCTATTTTATGAACATGATGAACAAGGTGTTTATGGAGTTTTTGGATAAGTTCGTTGTGGTGTTCATTGATGATATTCTGGTCTACTCGAAGAATGAAAGAACATAAAGAGCATTTGCGTTTGGTACTTGGGAAGCTCAGAGAACATCAGCTATACGCCAAGTTCAGCAAGTGTGAGTTTTGGTTGAAGGAAGTTGGATTCCTTGGACATGTTATATCCGGAGAAGGAATAGCAGTAGACCCCACCAAAGTTGTCACTGTGACAAATTGGGAGTCACCCACGTCAGTTGGAGAGATTCGGAGTTTTCTTGGACTCGCAGGATACTACCGGAGGTTCATTGAAAATTTCTCAAAGATTGCGAAGCCCATGACGGAGTTGTTGAAGGACACCAAGTTCAAATGGACTGAGGAATGTGAGGTCAGTTTTCAGGAGTTGAAGAAACTCTTGGTTACATCACCAGTGTTGATTCTGCCAGATCAACGCAAGGATTACAAAGTGTATTGCGACGCTTCTCGTCGAGGACTTGGAGCTGTACTTATGCAGGAGGGAAGAGTTGTTTCATATGCCTCACGACAGCTTAAACCCCATGAGTTAAATTATGCTACGCATGATTTGGAGTTAGCAGCCGTAGTGCATGCGTTGAAGACTTGGAGACATTTTCTCATCGGAAACCATTGTGAGGTATACACGGATCACAAGAGTTTGAAGTATATCTTCACGCAGAAGGAGTTGAATCTCAGGCAGAGGAGATGGTTGGAACTCATTAAGGATTATGATATGAGGTTGCATTATCATCCTGGAAAGGCTAACGTAGTAGCCGATGCGTTGAGCCGCAAAAGTCATGTCAATACACTCATGACCGGAGGATTACCCAAGGAGTTGGCAGATGACCTACGCGAGCTATGTTTGGAAATTGTTCCGAGAGGTTATGTAGCAGCTTTGGAGATTCAATCTACTTTGATGGATAAGATCAGAGAAGCTCAGAAGACGGACAAGGAGATAGCCGAAATAAAGGAAAGAATGAGTAAAGGAAAGGCTAAAGGATTTCGTGAGGATGAGCACGATACCTTATGGTTTGAGGACCGCGTATATGTGCCAAATGATCAGGAGATCAGGAAGCTGATTTTGCAGGAGGCCCATGATTCACCATATTCGATTCACCCAGCAAATACCAAGATGTACCTGGATTTGAAGGATAGTTTCTGGTGGACCGGAATGAAGAAGGATATTGCGGAGTATGTAGCAGTTTGTGATGTATGTCAGAGAGTGAAGGCAGAACATCAGAAGCCAGTAGGATTGCTACAGCCATTGCCGGTACCCGAATGGAAGTGGGATAAACTAGGCATGGACTTTATCACTGGATTACCCAGGACTCGTTCAGGCTATGACTCGATATGGGTTGTAGTCGATCGTTTGACGAAGGTAGCTCATTTCATCCCAGTGAAGACCACTTACACCAATGCAAAGTTGGCAAAGATATACATGACCAGGATCGTATGTCTGCATGGAGTTCCGATGACCATTGTATCAGATAGAGGAACCTAGTTCACCTCAAAGTTTTGGAATCAGTTGCATGAAACTTTGGGAACCAGGCTAGAGTTCAGTATAGCTTTTCACCCGCAGACAGATGGACAAACTGAGAGAGTCAACCAGATTCTGGACGACATGTTGAGAGCTTGTGCGCTAGACTATGGGTCTAGTTGGGACGATAATTTGCCGTATGCAGAGTTCTCTTACAACAACAGCTATCAAGCCAGTTTGAAGATGGCCCCTTTCGAAGCACTGTACGGAAGGAGGTGCAGAACACCGTTGTTGTGGGACGAAGTTGGAGACCGACAGTTGTTTGGACCAGATTTGATTAAAGAATCTGAAGAGAAGGTTAAGTTGATTCGCGATAGACTCAAGGTAGCCCAGTCCAGGCAGAAGAGTTATGCGGATTCTAAACGCAAGGAGACAATTTACGAAGTTGGAGACAGAGTGTATCTTCGTGTATCACCACTTCGAGGAGTGAAGCGTTTTGGAGTTAAGGGAAAGTTAGCACCACGTTTTGTGGGACCATACCAAGTTTTAGAACGTATGGGAGAAGTTGCTTACAAGTTGGAGTTGCCTGAAGGATTGTCAGGAGTTCACGACGTGTTCCATGTTTCTCAGTTAAAGAAGTGCCACGCAGAGATGGCTGATATCCCTCTGAGAGATACAGTGCCACTGGAAGCGATACAGTTGGATAGAGACTTGACATATGAGGAGAAACCAGTCAAGATACTCGAGTTTGCTAGTCGAGTTACACGCAGCAAAGTAATCAAGTTCTGCAAACTTCAGTGGAGTCACCATACCGAAGATGAAGCCACCTGGGAACGAGAGGAAGACCTACGGAAGGATCACCCTCACCTATTTTCTAGCCAACCCGAATCTCGAGGGCGAGATTCATCTTAAGGGGGGTAGGTTTGTAACATCCCAAATTTTCAATTTGGAATGTTATACATTAGATCATCATTGCATATCATATTTTATTGCATTTTGGCTTGATCCTAGAAATTCTACGCAACTCAAGGACCCACGGAGAGAGTTGGGAATTTCGTTATTTTCATGTTGAGTTTTTCTCAAATTTTGAAAAGAGGATCGTTTGATTTTAATTATTTTCTCTTCGAATATTTCTTTTATTAAAAATAAAAGAGAGAGGATAAAATGACTTCCTCAAAATAAAGAAATATTGGAGATTTAATGTTAAAATCAAATAAGATTTTTATTCGGTGTTTTATTGCTATTTTATTTGAATTAGGAAAAAAATTGCGTTTCTGAAAATTACATTTTAGGCCCAAATAAATGTTCACCTTGTCCGGCCTATGTTTAGAGGACGGGGAAAATTTATTTCGGGATTTTTGGAGTCCGTTTAGTATTTCGTTTCTTTCTTTTTCTGCACGTTAGAATTTTTTAAAAAAAAGGGAAACCGACTCCGGGCCGTACCCGAGCGGGACTCCGCCCCAGGGGGGGGGGCTTTATAAGCCGCAGCCCCGAGCCGCCCCAAGGCCCAACCACCGCCGAAGCCCACCGCCGCCACCCAAACCCTAAACCGCGCGCCGCCGCCGCCGCTGCACCGCCGCCGCCGCCCCGCATCGCCGCCGACCCGCCGCCTAGCCGTCGCCTCGTCGTCGCCGAAGGTACTCACTGCCGCCGTTCTTTGTTTTCGCGAGAAAACCGAGCGGTTTTTTCGAAAACCCTAGATCCGTTTTTTTAGTTTCGGCTCGGTTTTTTTCGGTTTAGTTATTTAGCGGATGTTCGTCCGTACGTTCGTTTTAACGAACGGTTTCGTCCGTTAGCCGAAGATAGCGAGCGTTCGTTCGTTAGTATGTTCGTCAGTTTTTCTTTTTCTCGGATTTATCGTGATTATTTTCGATCGCGATTTCTGATCTGATTTTCGTTTTAGTTTATCTTTTCGCTCGTTTATCGGAATCAGGCGATTCAAGTGCCTAGAGTTTCGTCTCGAAGCCCTTTTTCTGTTTAACCAACTTAAACAAGTTTTTGCTACTATAAAAATTGACTTTAGTCCAGATTAGCAAACGAAGCTTATTTCTTTCGCAGTTTGAGTTTCGTTGTTTCGTTTGATTTGATTCTTTTTGCAAAACGGAGTTCTTAAGTTGAACTTTCTGGTTAGATCTCTTTTTTGAGTTTTACCCGTGCATTGTTGCTTGATTGCTTATTGTATGTTTGTTTGTTTGCGATAGAGTACCCGGAGTGTGAAGCGTGCTACTACGAGTCTCTAGGTTTCACGGATCATCAGCAAGGCAAGTAACACTTTGATCATACCTCTTTACTACCCTTTTTTATTGCATTAGATCAATCCTCAAACAATTGCATGGTTAGGGTCTAATTTAAATTGTGGGCTTGGGAAGTAGATGAGGTAGTACCTATTCACCTGTTTATTATCAAACCTATGGGAGTTACTTCTACGTTGCTTATATTGCTATGCTATGCTCGTAGACGTGGTTTGGGTTTGAGAGTATTCATGACAGATGTGAGTATTGTTAATTATTGGTTAACTTAAGGTGGCAACTTTAATACACATCTGGGTGGATTGAGGCACCTGGGGAACCCAGTGATTGCCTGTATTTTTTGGAAATCCCGGGGTACCGTGTGATTCTCCTATGGACTGCCACCGAGGCTCAAAGGGATCATGAGATTATTCATGCTAGAAACTTCCGTGTGCAGCCACAAGCCATTATGGGCTCTGGCATAGTTGAGTATGTTGTGTGACCTCTTTCAGTGGTAGGCTAGCAGATGTAGGGGATGTAGGTGGTACTGTCTACCCAGAGTAAAGAGTTAACACTTCTGAAAGACTATGTCTCGGTCATCCGTTTCCCAAACACCATGTAGTGCAAGAAATCCAACGGAGGAGATCGAGTCTTGTGGGGAAAAGTGCGCAAACCTCTGCAGAGTGTACAAACTAATCATGGTTAGCCATGTCCCCGGTTATGGACGTCTTGAGTATCTAGTTCTTGGATTATCATGTGGATCTCATCACTCTTAATTATAAAATTTGATTGGGTTATTAATTACTTTTAATTGGGATTGAGATGGGGTTTACCATTCTCAATGTTTAACAACCACCATGATAGTTAAATAAAATTTATTCCTTTGTTGTAGGAAAAAATTGGCTTTTCGCAAAACATATTAACCATACAGCCTCCACCAGCCATATATGCATGTAGTGATAGCTTTATTCTGTTCATTACTCTTTTGTGTTGCCTTGCCAGCATATTCCATGTGCTGACCCGTTTTCGGGCTGCAACGTATCATGTTGCAACTTTTCAGACGACGAGTAAGGTGCCTTAGGTCGTGGCCTTTCACTCAGTGATGTCGTTGGAGTTGATGGACTCACTTTATCTTCCAAGCCTTCCGCTGTTATCATATTAGATGGCCTTAAGCCATATTATTTTGTAATAAGTTCTCTTTGAGACATTTGATGTAATAAGTGTGTGATTGCTACTCTGTTATAAATCCTTCAAGTACTGTGCGTGTCAGCATTACCGATCCAGGGATGACACTGATGCACAGAGATCAGACTGTTTGAGGTCTGGTCGCTACATGAACTCATTCTAAATTAATATTGGTGTAATATCTACTGTATTCCAACTTCTCTATGGTTCATACCTTCCGATACTACTCATAGATTCATCAAAATAAGCAAACAACACAATGAAAACAGAATCTGTCAAAAACAGAACAGTCTGTAGTAATCTGTATCAAACGTATACTTCTGTAACTCCAAAAATTCTGAAATAAATTGGTGTACCTGAGGAATTTTTCTATTAATCTTCTGCAAAAATAATCAACCTAATAGCACTCTCCAGTAAAAAGTTGTAGCTAATCTCGTGAGCGCTAAAGTTTCTGTTTTTTACAGCAAGATCACAAAGACTTCACCCAAGTCTTCCCAAAGGTTCTACTTGGCACAAACACTAATTAAAACATAAAACCGCATCTAAACAGAAGCTATATGAATTATTTATCACTAAACAGGAACACAAAGCAAAGAACAAAAATAATATTGGGTTGCCTCCCAACAAGCGCTAACGTTTAATGCCCATAGCTAGGCATGATGATTTCAATGATGCTCACATAAAGGATATGAATTGGAACATAAAGAGAGCATCATGAAGAATATGTATATCACATTTATGTCTAACCCACTTCCTATGCATAGGGGTTTTGTGAGCAAACAACTTATGGGAACAATAATCAACTAGCATAGGAAGGCAAGACAAGCATAACTTTAAAACTTTAAGCACATAGAAAGGAAACTTGATATTATTGCAATTCCTACAAGCATATGTTCCTCCCTCATAATAATTTTCAGTAGAATCATGAATGAATTCAACAATATAACCATCACATAAAGTATTCTTTTCATGATCTACAAGCATAGAAAATTTACTACTCTCCACATAAGCAAAATTCTTCTCATGAATAATAGTGGGAGCAAACTCAACAAAATAATTATCATGTGAGGCATAATCCAATTGAAAACTAAAATCATGATGACGATTTTCATGGTTATCATTATTCTTAATAGCATACAAGTCATCACAATAATCATCATAGATAGCAACTTTGTTCTCATAATCAATTGGAACCTCTTCTGAAATAGTGGATTCATCACTAAATAAAGTCATGACCTCTCGAAATCCACTTTCATCAATATAATCATCATAAATAGGAGGCATGCTATCATCATAATAAATTTGCATATCAAAACTTGTGAGGTTAAAAATATCATCTTCATAAAACATAGCATCCCCAAGCTTGGGACAAACATTAATTGCAGCAAATAAATTCTCAAACATGTCATTCTCATCAAACATAGCATCCCCAAGCTTGGTCCTTTTCATATCATAAGCATAATCACTCTCATCATTAATAGTATGGATAGCACCAATAGTATAGCAATTATCATCATCACAATGAGTAATAGGAGCAACATCATTTGGGAGGGATACCTTTTCACCTTTGCTTCTCCGTCTTTTCTTTTTCTTCTTCACATTATGTGTGGGTTTAATCCTCTTTTTGGAGCTCCTTATTAATGAGATTGGTTGCATAGAAGGCTCCTCCTCGTTACCTGTTTCATCACAAGAAATAATAGGAAGATATTGGGAAGTCTCTTCCCTTTCATTAGTATTCTCTTCATCTTCTATTTGTTTTCTTGTCTTTATGTAATTGGCAATATAAGGATTTTCAATGCAATTCCCTGCACAATACATAAAAATTTCTTCTAGATCAAAATCAAGAAATCCATCAAGATTAAATTTTGGAATACCCTCAGTTATACATTTCATTTCTTCATACCCCAAAAGAAGACTAAGCTCTTTATGATGCTCAAGGGTAATCAAGTTATCACAATTTTTGGACACGATTTGATCATGAAACAAATAGCATTGGAGCTTTAAATGACCATGTTCATTGCAAAGTTCACAAGGATGGCGGTAAATATTAAATCTTTCAGCACAATCATCTAGCCTTTCCTGCAACCATTTAGTTTCCAAATACTTATGACTCTTGCAAAATCTATCTTCTCTATTTGGTGCGTACTTGCAAATTCTATGCACTCCACAAAAGATGACAAGCTTATATGACATATTTTCATCATGACTAGTGCAATCATCATTAGTATTATGGATATTCAAAGAGTTTGTACTAAAAACATTGCAATCATGCTCATCATTCAAAGATTTAGTGCCAAACATTTTAATGCATTCTTCTTCTAGCATTTTGGCACAATTATCGGAATCCTTATTTTCACGAAAGACATTAAAAAGATGAAGCATATGAGGTACGCTTAATTCCATTTTTTGTGTAGTTTTCTTTTATAAACTAAACTAGTGATAAAACAAGAAACTAAAAGATTCGATTGCAAGATCTAAAGATATACCATCAAGCACTTACCTCCCCAGCAACAGCGCCAGAAACTGCTTGATGTCTACTACACAACCTTCTTCTTGTAGACGTTTGTTGGGCCTCCAAGTGCAGAGGTTTGTAGGACAGAAGCAAATTTCCCTCAAGTGGATGACCTAAGGTTTATCAATCCGTGGGAGGCGTAGGTTGAAGATGGTCTGTCTCAAGCAACCCTGCAACCAAATAACAAAGAGTCTCTTGAGTCCCCAACACACCCAATACAATGGTAAATTGTATAGGTGCACTAGTTCGGCGAAGAGATGGTGATACAAGTGCAATATGGATGGTAGATATAGGTTTTTGTAATCTGAAAATATAAAAACAGCAAGGTAACTAATGATAAAAGTGAGCACAAACGGTATTGCAATGCTAGGAAACAAGGCCTAGAGTTCATACTTTCAGTAGTGCAAGTTCTCTCAACAATAATAACATAATTGGATCATATAACTATCCCTCAACATGCAACAAGTCACTCCAAAGTCACTAATAGCGGAGAACAAACGAAGAGATTATGGTAGGGTACGAAACCACCTCAAAGTTATCCTTTCTGATCGATCTATTCAAGAGTCCATAGTAAAATAGCATGGAGCTATTCTTTCCGTTTGATCTATCATCCATTTCAAGGTATAAGTGTTTCTCCCTGAGTATGCACCGTTGCGACAGTTCATCGTGCCGAGACACCACGTGATGATCGGGTGTGATAAGCTCTACGTTCACATACAACGGGTGCAAGATAGTTTTGCACATGCGGAATACTCGGGTTAAACTTGACGAGCCTAGCATGTACAGACATGGCCTCGGAACACTGGAGACTGAAAGGTCGAACGTGAATCATATAGTAGATATGATCAACATAGAGATGTTCACCATTGAAGACTACTCCATCTCATGTGATGATCAGAAATGGTTTAGTTGATTTGGATCACATAATCATTTAGATGACTCGAGAGATGTCTATCTAAGTGGGAGTTCTTAAGTAATATGATTAATTGAACTTAATTTATCATGAACTTAGTCCTGATAGTATTTGCATATCTATGTTGTAGATCAATAGCTCGCGTATAGCTCCCCTGTTTTATTTTTGATATGTTCCTAGAGAAAACTAAGTTGAAAGATGATAGTAGCAATAATGCGGACTGGGTCTGTGATCTGAGGATTATCCTCATTGCTGCACAGAATAATTATGTCCTTAATGCACCACTAGGTGACGAACCTGTTGCAGGAGCAGATGCAGACGTTATGAACATTTTACAAGGTCGATATGATGACTACTTGATAGTTTAGTGCACCATGCTTTACGGCTTAGAACCGGGACTTCAAAAATGTTTTGAACACCACGGAGCATATGAGATGTTCCAAGAAGCTGAAAATGATATTTTAGACTGAAAGTGCAACTATCCCCAGGGGATTTTGGTAATTATTAACAACATATAGCTCATTGAGCTAATGCTATTTCAAGATAAATATTTCAGGAAAGTTCAGTGATTGGCATGGCATGGATTAGAATTGTGGACCCCTCAAAATGCTAAGGACACATATTGGCTCAAGCTCAAGACTCTACATTTTACTTTTAGTGATCCAAGATCACATTGAGTCCATAGGAAAAGCCAAGACTATTAAAAGGGGATGAGGTGTTGCTTAATGGGTTGCTTGCTCAAAATGCTTAGTGATATGCTCCAAAAACCCTCAACCACTCTCTCATATCTACATATGTCCCAAACCAAAAGTCAAACTCGGCCCCACCGAAACATTACATCCGGCGCCACCGAGTTCACTTGACATAGCCATTGCCACAAACCCTAGTCACTTCGGTCTCACCGATAGTGAAAGGATCGAGAAGAGGTGTCTAGAGGGGGTAATAGACTCTTAACAAGAAAAAGTCGCAGTTTTTATTTTCTTCAAGTTAAGGTAGAGTTTTAGCACAAGTTTAAACACTCACAATACATTCAAGCAAGCATGGCAAGAGTATATGAGCAGCGGAAAGTAGAGCATGCAATTTGCGAGAATGTAAAGGGATGGGTGTCGGTGTCAAAACCGGCGGATCTCGGGTAGGGGGTCCCGAACTGTGCGTCTAAGGCGGATGGTAACAGGAGGCGGGGGACACGATGTTTACCCAGGTTCGGGCCCTCTCAATGGAGGTAATACCCTACTTCCTGCTTGATTGATCTTGATGATATGAGTATTACAAGAGTTGATCTACCACGAGATCGTAGAGGCTAAACCCTAGAAGCTAGACTATGGTATGATTGTTGTTCTTGTCCTACGGACTAAACCCTCCGGTTTGTATAGACACCGGAGGGGGCTACGGTTACACAGAGTCGGTTACAAGGGAGGAGATCTACATATCCGTATTGCCAAGCTTGCCTTCCATGCCAAGGAAAGTCCCATCCGGACATGGGATGAAGTCTTCAATCTTGTATCTTCATAGTTCAGCAGTCCGGCCAAAGGATATAGTCCGGCTGTCCAAGGACCCCCTAATCCAGGACTCCCTCAGTAGCCCCTGAACCAGGCTTCAACGACGATGAGTCCGGCGCGCAGATTGTCTTCGCCATTGCAAGGCGGGTTCCTCCTCCGAATACTCCATGGAAGATTTTGAACACAAGGATAGTGTCCGGCTCTGCAAAACAAATTCCACATACCACCGTAGAGAGAATAATATTTCCACAAATCTAATCTGCTGACGCATTTTGTAGCATGACATCACGCCATGGCCCGGTCATTATTCGAACCGTTTTTCACAACCTGCCACTCCACACATTGCGAGGCGGTTTCCTTGGCACGTCTTGTCGAAGCAGAGATCGTGTCCCCTTATCACGTGATTCTCATCAATACGGGTATGGGTAACCCAACCGTGCCATCAATTACGGCGCTTGGGGAATAAGCGAGTTTACCAGGTAGGTGGGGAGGCACATAACTTCTTCCGCCTTTATAAAGGGACAAGGATTCACCCTTTTCACCCACGCCTTCTTCCTCCTTGCTCATCCATTCTTGCGCACTCGAGCTCCAGCGCCCAAGTTCGCGTTTTTCTCCTCAAACCACTCCAAGCATGTCCGGAGCGGGAGGCAAGTGGATGGTCTCCTCCGTTACAGAGGAGAACATCACAAAGCTGTGGGGAGCCGGATATCTGGCCGCGGATGTCGCGCACCGGCTGCCAGATGTGGGGCAGATCATCCCTACTCCAGAACCCCATGAGAGGGTGGTTTTCCTTACCCACTTCGTCCGTGGACTGGGATTTCCCCTCCACCCGTTTGTCCGCGGGCTCATGTTCTACTACGGGCTGTACTTTCACGATCTGGCCCCCAATTTCATCCTCAACATCTCGGCGTTTTTCGTCGTGTGCGAGGCCTTCCTCCGCATCAAGCCCCACTTCGGCCTGTGGCTGAAGACCTTCAATGTTAAACCGAAGGTGGTGGTCGGCCAGCAAGCAGAGTGCGGAGGCGCCATGGTGGGCAAAATGCCCAACATCACCTCGCTCGAGGGCTCCTATGTGGAGACCATAAAGGGGTGGCAATCGGGATGGTTCTACATCACCGAGCCGTGCGACACCAACTCGGTGGCGGCCCCCAAATTTCGATCCGGAATCCCCATGCGGCTCACCTCCTAGAAAGAGAAGGGCCTGTCCTGGCGTTCCCCGGTAGAGCTGACCGGACTCCAGACATGCATCAAAAACATGATGAGCAAGAAAATCAAGCTCGTCAACGTGGTCCAAGTCATGCTCTCACTACAAAAAAAGACACATCCGTGACATTTTTGGCCGAACGAATTTTTTTCTATCATACATATGACACTTCGATGACAATAATTATGAAAAAACCCGGTATCATCATAGATGTGGTGGGCTCCTACTTCTATGATAAAAGATCATGACAGAAAATGGGCTTTTCGTCCTGGGCGGGCCGGAGACACAGCTGCATGACATTCTTTGGGCCGTCCATGACGGAAAAAACTGTGGTAGAAGCGAGGGGGAGGAAAATTTCGGGGAGTTCCCAGTTACGATGGGAGGTCGGGGGCCGAGCGATGCGCGTTTCTCTCGTACACGTACACGCGTGTGTGCGAGGCGTTGGCTCTAACTAAACCCGAGCGAGGCAGTTGGCTCTAACTGAACCCGAGCGATTGCACTGCAGGCTACGCGTTACTGAACCCGAGCGATCGATCGATGGCTGTTAACTGAACCCGATCGAGCGATTCCTTCGCTACTGCTGCTAACTGAAGCCGATCGATGCTGCCTCTGGATGAACAGTGAGCGTTGCTGGGGGGGTTTGGATGAATAGTTCCCGGTGGGGGTGGATGAACAGGACCCCGTGGTGTTGCCTCTGGATGAACAGGACCCCGATCGATCGAGCCGGTTGGGGCTGGATGAACAGGACCCCGTGGAGGCCAGGATGAACAGGACCACCCCGTGGAGGGCAGAATGAACAGTAAACGGTGGAGGGCTGGATGAACAGTAGCCCGTGGAGGGGTGGTTGAACAGGAGCCCGTGGAGAGGGCTGGTTGACAGTAGCCGGTGGAGTAGCACGTGGTGGAGGCTGGATGAACAGGAGCCCGTGGATGAACAGTCGCAGGTGGAGGCTGGAGGAGGTCGACGGTGGATGAACAGTAGCCCGTGGAGGCTGGAGGGGGTCGACGGTGGAGATGAACAGTATCCCGTGGAGTCCCGTTTTGCGGTACGCCACACCCCTCCCGATGAACAGGACCCCCGTTTCGACCGTAGCGCTCCAACACAAGTCCGTTTCCTCCGTTTTGCGGTACGCCACACCCCTCCCGATCAACAGGACCCCCGTTTCGACTGTAGGAGGTCCGTTTCCTCCGTTTTGCGGTACGCCAGACCCCTCCCGATGAACAAGATCCCGTTTCAAACGTGGCCGGTCGAACACAAGGCCGTTTCCTCCGTTCTGCGGTACGCCAGGCCTCGTTTCCATCGGCTGTTTCGTCCAAGCCCTCCCGATGAACACGACGACGCATTCCATTCCGACCCAGCCGGTTGGCTCCCCATGAACACGACGACGACGCTGTTTCTCCGTTCCGACCCAGCCATGTACACGAGCCCTGGCCGTACGTATGCGCGAGTAGGCGTTCGAGACCCTGCCCGTATGTACGTACGTGGCCGTATTGTCTTTCTTGCACACTGGCCGCTGTACGTACGTGTACATGCTACGTGCGCGCCTCTACTACGACATGTGCGCGCCTCTACATCGACCAGTATGTACGTACACGTTCGCGACCAGAATGACAATGCTACGTACGCTTCGACCAGGTGGGTCCTGACTGTCAGGCACTTCCTTGCCTGCGAAGGTGTAGCTGGTGGGTCCCAGCAGTCAGGGGTGCGAATCATTTTTTTTGCCCGGACGCACTTCCTTGCATGCGAAGATGTAGCTGGTGGGTCCCCGCAGTCAGGGGGAAACGTTTGAATAATTATTTTGCACGTAATAAGGAGGCACTTCCTTGCTGCGGCTGTGGACCTAGATGTCAGCCTCTCCATGTACAGTCCACGTCCGATGGAAGTCATTCGTTGACCACGTTGACCACGCCGCGCCGAGAGCACCAGGGCGGTGGACGACGGCCAGGCCTAGGAAGGGGACGACGGGGAGCCGGGGAAGACGCGGCAGTGGAAGCCCGCGCGGAGAGGAGTATGAGGGTTCACTGGTTCGGCTGCGGTGTGAGGCTGCCGTCGCCGCAGGGCCTGGCCAGCGATGGGAATAGTAGGGGGCGGTGAGGCCTCCGCGGCAGCACAGCCGGCCACGGGTGGCAGGAGCATGCGGCACGACCGGCGCTGCTTTGGGCGGCTGGAGCAAGAAGACCAGAGGTTGAAGAAGCACTACGACCGTTGGATGGACATCGTACGATCACTGGAGCTAGAATCGTGCATATTGACTAAGTTGACAAAGCCCTCCGTCCCCATCAACTTAGTAGGCCCACAAGTCAGCCTGCCACTATACTAGGTCCCAGCTAATAGGGGGAGTATTCATTTTTTTTGTGCGTAATAAGGAGGCACTTCCTTGCGTGCGAAGATATAGCTGGTGGGTTCGAGCTGTCAGCGGCGGTAACGTTTTTTTCGCGAAATACAGAGGCCCTTTCGGTGGGTCCCTGATGTCAGGTGGAGGAATCATTATTTTGCGCGTAATAAGGAGGCATTTCCTTGCGTGCTGCCGTGGACCCAGCTGTCGGCCTCTCCACGTACAGTCCACTTCAGATGCATGTCGGTCGTTGACCACGTTGACCAGGCCGCACCGAGAGCACCAGGGCGGTGGATGACGGCGAGGCCTAGGAAGGGAACGACACGGAGGCAGGGAAGACTCAGCAGTTGTTTCCCACGCGGAGGGGAGTACGACTGTACGAGGGTTTACTGGTTCGTCTGCCGTCGCCGGAGAATAACAGCAGGTGTGGGTGAGTAGAGGGATGGCTAGGCCAGCGATGGGAGTACGGTGGGGCGGTGAGGCCTGCGCGGCAGCAGAGCCGGCCGCGGGGAGGAGGGAGCAGGCAGTCCCGCCGGCGCTTGTTTGAGCGGCTGGAGCAGGAAGAGCAGAGACTGAAGAAGCACGACGGCCGTTGGATGGACATCCAACAGTCAGTGCTTGTGCGTCAACCTTTTTTTAGGAAAGCCTCAAATCTGTGGAAAACAGTATACAGCCCATCTGCCATTATTTCTAATAATTTACAGCCCATTTGCTAATTATTAAGGTTTTTTTGGAGCCCATATTCTTTTTGTTAGCATTACAGGCCATATTGTGGCCACGGTTAAAAAATTATACGAAATTTTGCATATTTCGGTGCGGTCCGAACTATTTTTAATCCAGAAATTTCGACTCACATTCAAACTGATTTTAAAAATAAATGTATATCAATATAAAATCCAACAAATTCTCCATGCATAAAAATTAATGTAATTTAAAATCTCGAAATGAAAAAAAAGATATTTGAAACTAATTGCCGGTTTGATGTGTTTTAAAAATGTACAACCCATTTGTCATTACTGATGGGCCATTTTCTCGGCCAGCCGAATGAAAGCTCTCCTCGTCTTGAAAGATTTGCAGCCCAACAGGCCTGACAAAGCGACTTACTTGGCAAATCAAAAAAAAACTGGGTTGTGGCCATGGACCCAGCTGTCAGCCTCTCTACGTACAGTACTCTTCCGATGGAATGTCGTTGACCACATTGACCACGCCGCGCCGAGAGCACCAAGGCGGTGGACGATGGCGAGGCCTAGGAAGGGGACGACACGGAGCCGGGGAAGACGCGGCAGTGGATGCCCACGCGGAGAGGAGTACGAGGGTTCACTGGTTCGACTGCGGTGTGAGGCTGCCGTCGCCGCAGGGCCTGGCTAGCGGTGGGAGTAGTAGGGGGCGACGAGGCCTCAATGGCAGCACAGCCGGCCACTGGAGGAAGGAGCAGGCGGTCTCCCCGGCGCTGGTTTGGGCGGCTGATGCAAGAAGAGCAGTGATTGAAGAAGCAGCAGGACCGTTCGATTCAAATCCAACGGTTACTGCTGCTAGAATTGTTTGTTGACTAAGTTGACAAGCCCTGCATACGCGTCAACTTAGTAGGCCCACAGGTTAGCCTCCCAACCGGTGCGCCCCAGATGTCAGTGGGAGGAATCATTTTTTTTCGCGTAATAAGGAGGCAGTTGATTGCATGCGGCCAGGCCAGCGGAGGGAGTAGGGTGTGCCGGGGAAGCCTGCGCGGCATGACAGCGGGCCACAAGAGGAGGGAGCAGGCAGTCTCGCCAGCGCTAGTTTAGGCGGCTGGAGCAGGAAGATCAGAGATTGAAGAAGCACGTCGGCCGTTGGATGGACATCCAACAGTCACTGCTGCTAGAATCGTGTGTTCACTGACAAAGCCTTGCGTAAACAAGTCAGCCTCAAAATCTGTGGCGTGTACAGCCCATTTGCTATTATTTTTATAATTTTTACTCATTTGCTAATTCATATGGAATTTATTGCAGCCCTTTTCCATTTTTAGAATTGCTGGCCATTTTCTGGTTAGTACCAGGGTCAAAAAATTAACTAAATATGTGGGAAATTTTGGAAATTCGCAAATTTTTGCTGGGGAACGAAATATTCTTAATCCAAAAATTAATAGCCATACTAAAACGAATTTAAAAATAAATTAGTACTATGTCATGTTAAATCCAATGAAATACGTATAAGATATCAGTGAAGAACAAAAACAAAAAAAGAAACTTATATCCCATTTGCTATAAATTTTTTGGAATTTTCAACCCCTTTTGATATTACTTTTAACAGACATTGACCATACTCTTAAGCCAGGCCGGAATGCATCCCTCCTCGTCTTGAAAGATTTGCAACCCAGTAATTCGGGGAAAACAAATAGACCTAGCTTGGGTATTCTTCAAAAAGAAATACCGGGCTACCTATTTTCCCAAAGAACTAGTGCATGAGCATTTAGCTTTATTTATTTATTTATTTACTTATTTGTGTTTAGGGGACTATGAGCATGTACCTGGGCCGGATTCATGTGAGAGCCTCCCTTCCAGTTAATTATGGGCTTCTCTATTGGGCCTTCATCAGTGGGCTGCATGTTATCAACAAGTGGAAAATGTGTTCCGTACGAAAAATAGTATGCGCTACGTACGGTATGGGGCACTAAAGGATCGAACCATGCAACGACTTCCAAAACATTATGTTTTGTCGTTCTAACAACACATTTATTCAACCAACAAACAAAATATACTACTGATTGTACATTGAAAACAACAGCAGCAGCAACCAGGGCTAGGGGTGCAACAGAAGCAGTAAGCAGGCCAGAAGTGTGAAGACGCAACTCTCTCTTCCAAACCAAACATCAGCCATCATTACAAAAGGGCTACCAAAAAAGAACAAGTGTATGCATCAAACTAAATAAAGATCCTACTACACCAAGTGTACGCATCTAACTAACTGGCTCAGTTAGACGTTACTATTTATTAAGCTGTGGAGATTGGCTGACGGCGTGAACCAGATGGGTGCCTGACGGGGGAAACTCCAGCCAGCAGGTCGAAGTCTGATACTTGCGACCCTCTCTCCTACTTTGGGCTGCAGAGCGTGGCGGCACATATCAGGGTATGGTGCATGCAGAGATGCATGGTACGCTGTGTACACACAGTTTTGCCTGATGAACGAAACCGCGCTGCCATCATGATCCTTGCCATCGGTTATCTCCTGGTTAATCGATAATTCAGTCCGACAAACAGAGAGCGTGTACCAAGGCTACTTACCAGCATCCAGTCAAAAATTCCTGAAGGCCCAGAGAAGCTGGGATCCTGCTTAGACACCTTGCAGTGACTGTGATTGTATTCCGCGAAACAACACGTCCGGTACGTGCGAACGATCATCAATCTTTCGCCGTCGTCTGATCGAGCCAGGAACCACCTGCAACTGCCATGCCGCTTTTCTTTGAAAGGTTCTGGGATTAGGAAGGGTAGGGACACCAGGCGGCCTACAACATCATATCAAGTTGGAGTCAAATAAAAAAGGGCTCTTGATTTAGTCAATCTTAAGAACAGCATGTTATGAGCATGAATATTTTTTCAGCAAATGTTGACAGTAATATAAGCAAGCCATCATGATATCATAGGAAAGTAATATACTGCTGTAACAGCCATTTGTAGCGATGACTGGAGTAGGCCAGCAATACGTCCAGCCATAGAAGGAGTCGACAGCGTAAATGAAGCCCTTGTGTTCAATGGCATCAGAGAACCATGGAGGATGTATGATCCTGCGATGGACGTGCAGATTTATCCACTTACCGCAGTGACCTGTCAGATAGGCGAGACCGCGGTTGAAGAACACAATTAGCCTGAAGTCTTTATAATTCGCAGATCTTGTGGGCACTTGGCAGATTACAACCTTGAGCAAATCAAACTTGGTATCATGTTGGCTACTGCAAGATTCCGAGTATTCTGGGCCGCGGTGCCAAAGCAGTGCAGTGTTAACCGAAGGAAGGGGGATAAATCGCCGGGTGTAGACCTCCACGAGCATCCAGCTACCGCGACCGTCGACGAGCACCATCCAAGATGTGTTCATGCCGACCCAGCACATACTGTTAATGTAGTTGAGGGTGACGGGGATCGGATCGCAGTCAAGGGGGTTGATGCTCGCCACCCTACGATCGTTATGCTGTGTGACACGCCGTTTCTGAAGATCAGGCGGCATCAGCAAGCAAGGAGCTGGCTTAAAAAGCTCCGGCCTAAGGGCTTTGAGTAAACGGTACAGCCCCGACGAGCACGCGGCGAGCGGCATGGTACTGAGATTGTCCACACGCGAAACAATGAGCTTGATTACCTCTGTGGGGAGCAAATTCCAGCCACTCTTTCGGCGGACGCTTGTAACACCCTGGGAATCATGCTACAGTAACTCCCTGTGATTAAGCTAATCATGTTGCTAAACAGGGCTTGATCACATTTGAATCACCTTCCTTTTCTAACTCCTAGTTCAAACTTCAAATATAATTAAAGTGAAAAATAAAAGTTTTCAAAAACTCAAACAAAAATGTTCTGTGGGTGCTAAATAATACACTGGCAATTATGGTGGAGAAAACTCCTTTTTATAAAATGCCTAAATACTTTAAACGAAATATAACAGAAAAGGAAATAAACAAATAAAAGGAAAACAGAAAACAAAACAGAACAGAAAAAGAAAAAAAGGAGAAGGCTCGTTCCCCCACTGCACCCCGGCCCAAACTGGGCCGCCACCCCCGAACCCCCCCGGCCCAGTCGCCCCAGCCCACTCTCCCCCCCGCGTCCCCTTCCCTGTTCCCCCGACCGGGTCGGAACAGGGGCGCGCGCTCCCGCCCGACCACCTCGCCGGCACCGACGCCGGAGAGGATAAGGGCGCCAGCGGCCCCCGCCCCCTCGGGCCTCTCTCCCACTCACCCCGCTCACTCCCTCGGCCTCTGCGCCTCTCCTCCCCGCCAGATCCACCTCTCTCTCCCCTTCGATCCCCTCTGCCCGCGCGTGCTCGCCGCCGTTCACCGTCGAACTCGCGGCCACCGTGCCCCGATCGCCCCGACGACGTGCCCGAACGACTTCCCGCCGTCGACTACGTCGACTACGCCCTCGGGAACGAGTCGAGCGCCTCTGCACCGGCCTCCCCGAGCTGTCTTCAACCTTCGGCCGCCGTCGTTCGTCGCCGATTCCGGCTACCCCGCGCCCTCCCCGAGCTCACTGCCACTCCCTACAGCCTCGCAGTGAGCCTCTCCTTCTCCTCCCCCTCTCCGTTAGCTCGCTCGCGCTCCGTAGCTGCTCCCCCACGCGCGCCCGAACGCCACGCTGCGGAGCTCGCCGCCGGCGTGTCTCCGGTGACCAAATGGTCACGGGCGTAGGCCCGCTAGCCCGACCGCACCGTGCCGCACCCGCCTAGGTAGTTAGTTCGGCCGTTCGCGCGCTCTAACGCGGCTTCCGTCGGGCACCCGTAGCACCTCGCCGCCGGCGAGCTCGTAGCGGTCGTCCCCGGCCGTTTCAGCCCCTCCGACCACCGCCGTTGGACGCGCGACGTCGAACGCGCCCAGCCCCGCCCCCGCAAACCCACTGTGGGTGAAACCCGCCCCCCTCCCGCGCGCGCCACCGCGCGTTTTGGTCGCCGGCGTTGCTCCGGCGCCGGCCGCCGACGTGGCACACCTGGGGCCACCCCTGGGTCACTGCCAGTGGCCCCCACGGGCCCCAGTTGACTGGGTTGACCCAGTCAACTGCTGACTGGGCAGGCCCAGTCACTGACATGCGGGCCCCGCCGCAAAAATAAAAGAAAAAGAAAATGTTTTATAAATAAAAATAATTATTTTAACTAATCACTCACTGACATGTGGGGCCCACCCCTCTAATTATACTGTTAGATTAGTTTAAATAGATATTAGAATAACAGAGACTGACATGTGGGTCCCACTGGACCCACCTGTCTGTTTGACTGGTCAGCCGACCTGTTGACTTGCTGACGTCAGCATTGCCTCATGCTGACGTCATAATTCATTTTTCTTAATATAAATAATTCCAGAAATTCAAATAAACTTTGAAAATTCATATCTTTTAAACCGTAACTCGGATGAAAAGGTTTTCTATATGAAAGTTGCTCAGAACGACGAGACGAATCCGGATACGCAGTCCGTTCGTCCACCACACCTCCCTAACCTATCGAACTAGCAACTTTCCCCCTCTGGTCCGTCTGTCCGAAAACGCGTAACATCGGGAATACCTCCCGGATGTTCCCCCCCTTCACCGATACCACCTGCTGTCGCGTTAGGACACCCCTAGCACCGCTCATTCTCATGTCACGCATCGTCATGCTTATGTTTGCATTGTATTTACTATTTCTTCCCCCTCTTCTCTCCGGTAGACTACGAGACCGACACTGCTGCTGCCCAGTTCGACTACGGAGTCGACGACCCCTCCTACTTGCCAGAGCAACCAGGCAAGCCCCCCCTTGATCACCAGATATCGCCTACTCTTCTCTATACTGCTTGCATTAGAGTAGTGTAGCATGTTACTGCTTTCCGATAATCCTATCCTGATGCATAGCCTGTCATTGTTTCTACAATTGTTACCCTTACCTGCTATCCTACTGCTTAGTATAGGATGCTAGTGTTTCATCTGTGGCCCTACACTCTTGTCCGTCTGCCATGCTATACTACTGGGCCGTGATCACTTCGGGAGGTGATCACGGGTATATACTATATACATTATATACATGACACATGTGGTGACTAAAGTCGGGTCGGCTCGTTGAGTACCCGCAAGTGATTCTGATGAGGGGGCTGAAAGGACAGGTGGCTCCACCCCGGTAGAGGTGGGCCTGGGTTCCTGACAGCCCCCGACTGTTACTTTATGGCGGAGCGACAGGGCAGGTTGAGACCGCCTAGGTGAGAGGTGGGCCTGGCCCTGGTCGGCGTTCGTAGATAAACAACACGCTTAACGAGTTCTGGGTATTTGATCTGAGTCTGGCCATTTGGTCTATACGCACTAACCATCTACGTGGGAGTAGTTATGGGTATCCCGACGTCGTGGTATCAGCCGAAGCTCTTTTGACGTCAGCGACTGAGTGGCGCGCGCCGCATTGGACCGTAAGCTCGCGCTTGTATTAAGGGGGCTAGGTCTGCTTCCGGCCGCGTACGCAACGTGCAGGTGTGCATAGGGCGATGGGCCCAGACCCCTGCGCGCATAGGTTTAGACCGGTGTGCTGACCTCTCTGTTGAGCCTAGGTGGGGCTGCGACGTGTTGATCTTACGAGGCCGGGCATGACCCAGAAAAGTGTGTCCGGCCAAATGGGATCGAGCGTGTTGGGTTATGTGGTGCACCCCTGCAGGGAAGTTTATCTATTCGAATAGCCGTGTCCCTCGGTAAAAGGACGACCCGGAGTTGTGCCTTGACCTTATGACAACTAGAACTGGATACTGAATAAAATACACCCTTCCAAGTGCCAGATACAACCCGGTGGTCGCTCTCTAACAGGGCGTCGAGGAGGGGATTGCCGGGTAGGATTATGCTATGCGATGCTACTTGGAGGACTTCAATCTACTCTCTTCTACATGCTGCAAGATGGAGATGTCCAGAAGCGTAGTCTTCGACAGGACTAGCTATCCCCCTTTTAATTCTGGCATTCTGCAGTTCAGTCCACTGATATGCCCCTTTACACATATACCCATGCATATGTAGTGTAGCTCCTTGCTTGCGAGTACTTTGGATGAGTACTCACGGTTGCTTCTCTCCCTCTTTCCCCCCTTCCTATCTACCTGATTGTCGCAACCAGATATTGGAGTCCAGGAGCCAGACGCCACCGTCGACGACGACACCTACGACACTGGAGGTGCCTACTACTACGTGCAGGCCGCTGACGACGACCAGGAGTAGTTAGGAGGATCCCAGGCAGGAGGCCTGCGCCTCATTCGATCTGTATCCCTGTTTGTGCTAGCCTTCTTATGGCAAACTTGTTTAACTTATGTCTGTACTCAGATATTGTTGCTTTCGCTGACTCGTCTGTGATCGGGCACTTGTATTCGAGCCCTCGAGGCCCCTGGCTTGTATTATGATGCTTGTATGACTTATTTATGTTTTAGAGTTGTGTTGTGATATCTTCCCGTGAGTCCCTGATCTTGATCGTACACATTTGCGTGCATGATTAGTGTACGGTCAAATCGGGGGCGTCACAACGCTGCTCGGTTCTGCCATTGTTAGTGCTCGGGTTTCGGACGAGGGGGGGGGGGGAGGTGCCTTAGCGGGGATGGAAGAGCGGACAAAGATGGAGAAGCAAATATGTGCTGCGGGAAGTGGACAGGTGATGATGACTACAGCACGCCGCTTGACTTACGAGACACATACCAGAAGCGTAGGGTCATATCGAAGTCAGACAACTTGCTTGAGTGATCACAGTACTGGTACTCCCTACAGTACCTGCTACTGTGCCCTAACTTGCTTGAGTAGAGTAGTAGTGGAGTAGGACTCTGCTGTACTACTAGCACCGGAGGAGTAGTATGTTCTAATCTAAAATAGTTACAAACTTCAATGCCCGAGCGTGGAACGACTATGAACCGCCGTCAGTGCTAACTCCAATCCTGCAAGTCATGGATTTGTTTCTTTTTAACTTTCTGTACGAATCTGTAGCCAGCCTGCAAGTCATGTACACTGTACTGACAGTGGAACCCACAGAGTACTTAGAATACAAGATTAAGGACGCAATTAATCAAATGGATTGGACGTGACTCTATTATTCTCCAACGGCAACCGGCAAATTTCCTCCCGCGGGCCGGAGTAGGTTTCTCGGTTTGCATGCGGGTTTAACGGAGGGGTTTGATGGAGGCTAGGAGGCGTGTTCAGCCGGGCGTGCAGTGGATGGCGCAGTACTATTCGATTTGACAACTACAACTAGTATATTATAAAAAAAAGAAGAGTAGTAGAGATAGAGATAAGAATAGAGACTAGGGAGGAGCACCATCTACTGCTTCGTGGGCTACTCCTGCGCTCCATTCGGCGGCCGCAACGTCCCCTACAGCCACTCCCTCCTGCACTCCATTCGGCGGGCGCTGTTGAAATTTGGGGAGCGCACTCTCGTGACTGCTAGCAGCGACGACTTCACCGACGACGACTTCTTCCCCGAACTCGGCAACCTCTTCCTCAACGACATGGGCGACAACCTCAACACCAATGGTGCTGCTCCCGTTGCACCGTATGTGTTTCTGTCCTTCCTGTTCGAAATCGTGGTAGAATTCATGTTTCTAGTCTGTGTCCTAGATTCGATCTGTTCATCTACTATGCTAGTCCACATGATTAGTTTAATCTCTGTTATAGCCGTCATGATTTATTTTGTGCTTATTCGAACTAAATCTCGTAGTAACTTGCTCATATATTCAACTGGCGCAACATCCCCTACAGCCACTCCCGTTTCATGGACGGCCTGGTCGATGCCTCCAATGAGCCCTTCGTCTACTGCTATGAGTGCCTCGTGCCATTTTGGGGCTCGCCGGCGGACATCGTGCGTCACCTGATGCAGGCGTGCGGCAATCACTACTGGCCCTTGGCGAAGAACATCAAGTACGAGACATGCTACCCGTTCACCGTGCCGGAGTCGCTGGAGGATCAGCACCGCCTGCTAGTCTCGGAGGAGGACGGCAACGTCTTCCTCTTGATCGTGGCCACCGGCGAGGCCCGCGCAGGCCGCCGCCACATCTCTGTAGTGTGCGTCAGGGGCGACGCCGCTGACGCTGACACTGACACGAGGCCGATGTACGGGTGCGTGCTCACTATTACTACCCCTCGAAGGTCCGTGGGCGGCGACACTGGCTACGCCAAGCATACTTGGACTCTGCCGAGCTGGGACTTTCCCGCCGATGTGGACATGGAAGAAGCACGGTGTTATTTGATCACCCCCAACAATGTGCACGGGGACTCCAAGGAGGTTCACCTGGACATCTGCATATTCAAGTTAAATGTTGATCATTAGTCTTCACTCAATGTAATCCGCTGTCTAAGCATGTGGAGACTTCCATGCATGATCTTGCTCTATTGGAGTATCGCGCATGAATAAAAGTGTATCCATTTATGGTTTAGTCTAGAATCTTCCATGTATGAATTTTTAGTACAGTACCGGTGAAAGACTTATGATGAACCATTTCTTACATATCCTCTGCCCCCTTCTAAGTCATCCTGATTTAATCCCTCCGTCTAGGTGTATAAGGGCATGGTTAATACTTAAATAGTATAGCCAACTGTTGGCTATAAGAAAGTGCCATGTCATCTGTAGCCAACATGTATAACAATGGATACTCAAAAACTAATTCTTCAAGATCATTTCCTGCAAAGCACAATAAGAGTTATTTCTTCACAAGTTTTGGATGCAGGTTGAACAGTTGAACGCTTTTGTTTGCAAAAGATACTTTTTTATCTATTTCACCCGGATGTTTGTGAGCTCTAGAGATGAAATAATATCCGAACAAACCTATCGATACCCGTTGCACATGAGATGACCCCCACATCCTTTGTCAAAATTCAATGGGGGATAAACCACGACCGATGTAGTAGTACTAGTGTAGAGGGCGGCGCTGCACGGGAGTCTCACCTCTCACCCCGCTCGTGGCGCGGCAGTAAAGCCGTCATATCACAAAACCCAACCACTCCCAGTAATAAGTGGCCTGGTAAAATAAACGGACAAGCAACCATCACATCCCTCCGTCTTTTTTGCATTTCATCTCTCTGCATTTACTTTCTCCGGTTCATCTCGCACACTCGATCCCTAGCTACTACTCCTAGTATCCCTAGCTACTACTCCTAGGGCCAGTTCTTTTAGCGGCTTCCCCAGCTTTTCCATAAGACTAGTCACATTGGAGAGTAACATTAAGGCGCCTCACCCATTTATTTGGGCTTCTAAACTACTACTAGTAGTACCTCCGTCCTGGTTTATTCCTCACCATTGTAATTTGTGCTAAATTTTGACCAAAGATTTAACTAATAAAATGTTAGTGCATGTGACATGCACTAACATTTCATTAGTTAAATTTATGACCAAAATTTGACACAGATTACAATGGGGACCAATAAACCTGGACGGAGGTAGTAGTTATGGGATTACTAATCTAGAAGCCTAAAAGAACTGGCCCCTGGTACTCCTAGTAGTAGTAGTACTCAAGTTGGAATTCCAATTGCACGACACAACTTGTTAGGCAAAAAATTCGATACAGGGTGTAGGAAGCGGTTTGGGAATTTGCATGCCTTTCCAACCAGTGAGATACTCCGTACAAAGTACGACAGAGAAATAACCACAGAGAAGGAAGCTAAAAGTAAACAATCAAACGAGCATTTTTGCATTTGTTTTGCATTGAATTGTTTCACAAGCTTGACTAGTGTTGTTTTTCTACTTTTACAAAAACCGCATCGTAATGTTAAAACGTGCATTTGCACGCACATAAGTAATAGTAGTACTCCCTCCGTCTAGGTGTATAAGTCTTCCCTCCTTCTTGGTCACGGTGCACAACCAAAGATGACTTATTGACCTGGACGGAGGGAGTAGCACAGTCTGCAAGCATATATCGAGAAAGACGTGTAGTGCGATAGTATATAGTAAAGTTTGTGCTATATGCACATGCTTGCAAAATGCGTATGAATACACAAGGTTTCCAAACTTTCCCTTTTACATACTTAATTAAGGACGCTAAAAATTCCTGAACGTTCGGGATTTATCATTTGCGTCCCAAAACTAATGAGATCGCCTTACGAAACAAAAATTATACTCCTCCTAAAAGCCACGGTGCTCGCAGGAGCGCTTGTGGCACGCCACGAGTGCCCTGGTGCACGGCCGTTTCCTAGCGCGCCGACACAACGCCTCTTCCTCAGCCTCGTAACTCGCGAGGTGCTGATTGGCGGCTTGCCGGCGGGCGAGCGCGATCTCACCGGTGTGGTGATCCGGCGCCAACAGGTACTCCTCCTCGCTGGAAGCGTGCACCCGGTCCACATACCGCCAAGCGTAGATGAGGCGCTTGGGCCCGACTGCACTCAGGGCGTCGGCACGGGCGTCCTCCTCCACCCTCACGGCCCTCGCATGAGCCTTCTGCCAAAGAGCCAATTACCTGACTCTCTCGGACGCGACATAGGCCTCCCAGGTAGCTTGTTCCGCAGTGCGCTTCTCTTCCTCGGCCTTCTTCTCCGCCTCTATTTTGGCGCGCTCTGCTGGAGCCAAAGCCTCCCACAAGGCGACATCCATTTCTTTCCAAAGCTCCTCAAGGCTGGGGGGCTCGGCGGGCGGCGCGGCGTTCTCCTCGTAGCGGGGAGCCGACGCGTCCTCCGGCGCACGTGCTGGCGAGATTGGGAACGCCGACGCGTCCACCTCGACGCGTCGTGGCGAGGAGTGGAACACCGACACGTCCTCCTCGACTAGTGGCGGCGAGGAACGGAACGGCGACGCGTCGCGGCGAGGAGCGGAACGCCGACGTGTCCTCCTCGACTAGTGGCGGCGAGGAACGGAATGGCGACGCGTCGCGTCGCGGCGAGGAGCAGAACGCCGATGCGTCCTCCTCGACTAGTGGCGGCGAGGAACAGAACGGCGACGCGTCGCGTAGCGGCGAGGAGCAGAACACCGACGCGTCCTCCTCGACTAGTGGCGGCGAGGAACGGAACGGCGACGCGTGATCGTCCGCGGGTGCAGCGAGGGGCTCCTAGGGCTTGGGAGGGGCGATACCATGGTGGTCGACCTGAGAGGGAGGGGGAGGAGATAGCGATGAACGTGAACGTGAGGGTGAGGAGATAGCGATGTCGTGGGAGGGGCAGTATTTATAGCGAGCAATGGCACACCTACGTAAGATATGGACTGAGCTGCATTGACTTAACTGCAGGTCCAGTTGCGTCACTGACATGTGGGCCAGACCCCTGTTGGGCCCATATGTCAGTGGCCCAATGCACCTGCAGTTAAGTAACAGCTACGTGGGCATATTTGTTGGAGTTAATTACGGGGGAGCGAAGGGGTGGAAATATTGCTGGTCACAACGGATTGGACGAGCGTGGGGGGAGGAGAGTCATGCATGCAGATTTTTTCACACGGGGTGGAGTGGTGGGACCGCCGGAGGGAGAAGGAGAGTTTGGCAGGCATATTATTTCCACACATGGAGAGGAAAAGATTTGGAGACGAACGGGCTTCCTGCAAGTATGGGGAACGGTGCATAATAAGTCATCTTGCATGCCGGGCTAGGTATAGTCTCAAGTCATTAAAAACATACACGCCCCACACATGTTCATATTTCAAGGTGCACTAAATTATTGCATGCGATGATTAAGGCTGGCCATAATGGTGGTATCTTAGCTGGTATCATGCACACGGGAATAGCAAACATGCTGATGTGGCAAAGAATTAAAGAAGAGAGGGGGGTTAGAGTAACTAGTGTTCATGCATGCATTGGTAAACACATTTTTTTGTGAAGAACGACAACACTAGTTGAGTACTTTTGCAGACTTCAAAAACTATTCCACCGCCTCTACTATCTTGCTAAGAGTAGGTGAAATTTTTGAATCGAGCCCTTTAAACTAGAAGGGAGGTAGTGGTACTCTAAGGCTGGTCATAGTGGGGAGTAACTTAGACTAGTAACATGCATATGTTACTAGTCTATGTTACTACCACTATAGTGCATAGTATCATAGATTAGTATCATAGGTGGTCTCATTTATTGCCATGCATGACACATAGTAGCATCACATTTATTATGTTACGGTATCTACCTATGTTACTATAATCATCTCTCTCTTATACTCATTATAATCAGTATTGTAGATATTGATATTTTTAGTATAAATTTGGTCGTGGGATTTCATTGATGCCTGTCAAAGCGTGGAGGAAGCGGAGCTTAGGGCTTGCATTACCGATCTCTACATAGGTATTTCTCTTCATAATCCTGTAATTTTAGAGACTGATTGCGCTTTTGTGGTAGCGTCTCTTGCATCGGGGGACTATGACAGGTCTGCTATGCGTGACCTGAAGATGAAAGCGTTGAGCATCTCGAAGTTGATCAACAATCTTCAATTGTCAAAGATTAGCCGTTCGGCCAATAAGGTGGCACACTTAATCGCTAAGTATAGCTTTGACAATAGATTAGATGGTATTCTTGTAAATAACTTACCGCCCTGTGTGGTGAATATTGTATCAAATGAGTGTACTGGTGTGGCTGGTTAATTAATATAAGGTGGTGTTCAAAAAAAGTATAAATTTGGTCAAACACTTTGCAAACGGTTGACGGGAGTAAAAAGGACCAGAGGGAGTATCATGCATGCGGAGTAGGCAAAAAAATGCTTGTCTAAAAAAAGGCAAAAAAATTGCTCATTTATAGCCGGTCGAAGTCTCAAAGGGCGCGATCGCGCGAGGGAGGCGAAGGTCGTGGGAGGCGCGACGTTTGACGGCATTAAGTGAAGTTACATCCACGCGCCGGCATGGCGTGCGAACAGGCAGAAGCTATACCGTCAGGCCTACGATATGGGTCTAGTAGACATGACATCTAATGGGTCCCGCATAGTTCTCGAGAACTGTTTGGGGGCTTGCAGCCGTTTATCCACCGAGCAAGCCAGCAACCCCACGCCGTTCGCACGCCCTACTCGTCCCCGTCTTCTACCTTACAACAATTCGCTCCTAGTCGTCCCGTCCTTTCGCGTTGACCCATTGGCTGGGCAGCTGAGGTTGCTGCTAGCCCACCCGAGTTCGAGTCCCGGCACGGACACGCGGTGCTCACGGAGTTTTTCCTATAAAGAAAAGCCAACGAGGGTTAGCCCTTGGGTTGGTCTCATTTTTCACATTAGTTCGCTCCCAGTTTTTTTGCGGGGTACAACAGTTCAACTTCTCCTAACCCTCCTCCAAAATTCATGGCCTCCCAAATCTCCATGGTCGCCGCTGAGTACCAGGTTAGAGCCATCACCGGCGATCAGTTCATCGTCATCTACACACGTGGATCCGAGACGGTGAAAGCATGGCTTGCTCGCTTCCTACGCATGTTCAACAGTTCAACAGATGAGTGGGTCGCTGGGCTAGATGTTGAGTACACCACAGTCCTGGGACGAGAGAAGGATCTAAAGGACGACGTGAGCGGGCGAGCCTTCGGCTTCATGGCACAGGGATGGTGGCGACACGGCAGTGATGGGCGAGAAATTGTTGGCCGGAGCAGGCGGGCGCCGGCATGCACAACGGCGGTGGCATATTGATGAGTGCGCGTGTGGGAGCTTACTTTAGTTTTATATATAAGGTTGGTCAAACTGAAAAGAAAACCGTACTAGTACACGTAAACATTAGACTTAGGCAGCGCTTTTATTAGTTAGTACCACAGCCACGGTACGGAATCCTGTGCAAGTGCGTGAACCGCGGCCGCGCGGTCGATCGAACGGTGCATCACCGTGTCGCGCTCGAAGGACATCCACCGAACCTTTTTGTGTGTGTGAAAACAATCCTCGAATATTACTCAACTTTTTTTTCCTGTGAAAGTTCTTGGCGCTGCAATATTTCCATATATTTGAATTTAGCTCCAATTCGTGTTTATTTGGATTTGGACGTTTTAGGTGCGCCCTAGTTTTTTTAATACTGATTTTGTGTGTGTGACTGAGAGAGAACGTGTGTATGTGTCCATATGTGTGTTGTGGCAGAAGGGCAATGTGGAGACGGTGTGCGTGTGATACAGACATACACAGGTGTGAATGTGCAAATGATCATGCATGAGTGAGACATAGACAGATGCCGATACGTTGTGTATACATGAGAGAATGGTCTTCTAGTTTACTTGTGTGTGTGTGTGAGAGAGAGAGGGAGAGAGAGAGAGAGAGACAGAGAGAGGAGCATCCGTAACACAACAACCATCTCTCTCGATTCGTCCGTCCCTCGCACGGTCGCATGCAACACATGCATCAACGTGCACATTTTGACACCCTCACCCGGCCCCTGCCCACCTCAAGGCCCGCACAATCTCTTCGTGAATACCCATTTCTCTCCTTAGGTTTGTTTTCTCTCAATATCTGACACACACACACACACACACAGACACACGCAGCACAACACACACACACACACTCCCCCGAGCACACAATTCATCCCCATCCAAGGTTATACGGCGACCACTCTCGCTTGTGCTTCTTTGCACCCCAACATGCACAACACCTCAATCTTCAAAGAGGGCATCGAGCAGATCGAAGACGGCGACCACACCGCGCTAGAGAATGCGGGGTCATTTGGAAGCAGGGTGATGTGACGACGGCTGACTGACTCCTCCCCCCACCCTCTCTCTCTCTTGCACAAAATTACCAATCCCTCTCTCCGCCGCACAAAATTGTCAATCCCTCAACCCACGAGATCCTTCCCCTCTCGTCCATGTTTTTCCAGCTCTCTCATCAAACATGTTGTCTCTTCTCCTTCCACGTATACAGAATCCAGATGCACACGCATCTCATGTATATTACATGTATCCATCTTTCTCACAGACCTAACTTCTTCCTCTCTCTTTCTCTCTCTATCTCTCTCTCTGTCTCGTTAGGTTTGTCTCCTACTCTCTTGTCCACATACATACAATATTTCCCGCCCTATCTGCTCCATCTTCAAAAGCTCTCTCTGCACGTTTCATTCACACATTGGGATATGTCAAAATGTTGCTTCTATAATGGCTGATGTAGAGTTATGGTTGTTTTTGTTGCATCCTACAAAGTAATAACTATGAAATGCATTTAGATTCTCATTTGACTGGGATTATGTGAGTTTGAGCATGTTGTGAAGTACTATAGACCTTGTATACATCTTGGGATTCGACAATGATTGTAACTATTGAATTGTATAGACCATTACATTCGAAGTCAATAGCCTAATATATTTATTTCACAATTTCAACAAATGATTAGTTCACTACAAACTAAGAAAACAAATGTGTACTCCCTCCATTTTTATTTAAGTCCGCGTATTAGCATTGGTCAAAGTCAAGTTTTGTAAACTCTCGGAAAGCTTATAACAAAAAATATTAACATATACAATAACAAATAAATACCATTAGATTCATTATTGAATGTACTTTCACATCATACATATTTGTTATGGTAAATGTTTATATTTTTCTATAAACTTGGTCAAACTTTAGGAAGTTTGACTTCGGTCAAACCTAATATGCAGAGTTTACTACTACTACTCGCTAGTTGCTTAGCCGAATCACTCAACACGCCACACGGGGAGTCCAGTGTCACAAAATTTTGAGGTCGGCGGGAAAAGCTCCCGCGACCCTGATTCGAGCAGTGGGAAGTTACCATCATAGCCTTCGGAACAGGCCTACGGATGACGCTTGGTAGGGGGCTATTTTCGTAACTTCAGGTTCACCCTACCCAGCCAACCCCACCCCTGCACCCAGAGTAGTACACCTGAATACTCCCCATTTTCTATCCCCACCGCAAAATAGACTTCTCCACGACACCGCAGCCTTCATGCTCCTCCCCTTTACAGCGGCGCACTCGTCCACCGCAGCGCATCTGCCTCATCGACAACCTCGTACGCCGCACTGGAGCCGGTCCACCGTCGTCGTCGTACACGAAGCCTCTTCCCCGGCATCGTCTTCCACGGTCTCGGATCTGCTTCCTGGAAGCCGACGCCAAGCGCAGAAGTACCACCGTCGTGGACAATGAACTGACTCCCGTTGCCAACCATGACTCACAGAGGCCGCCGCAACCATCGTTCTCCTCCTCGATTGGTAATGTGTGTATTGAATCACTTAGCAGTACATGTGCAGTTCCAATTTTGTTCATACCTACCCTTCAAATTTCCTGGGTGCTATTGTTCCCGTAAAAGTAATTGGTTATAGCCTCCATTGTCCAACAGAATATCAGCTTGTAATTGTGCGTCGCTCCTGTATCGCGCTGTGCTTGGGTAGGTTTTTCATCTGCAACCAGTAGTGTGGCAAATGATGGAAAGGTTTTTAGAACTAGCAAGATGCCCATGCATTGCACGCATCAAGATGCATTTGTATGAGTAGTTTATCTTGTGGGAGAAAAGGATGAACGAGGGAAGGCCTTATTTGCAAATCTGGAGAGGGGTATGGGTATCTTTTTGCAAAATTCCCATTTGTTTCCTTCCTATCTGTCAGATATAAATCGGACGGCCTATATTGCAAGAAAAAAAAGTATAGAGAAAAAAAGTAGACAGTAAAGGAAGTAGAGATAAATATTAAATATTAAATATAAAATAAATATAACAGTAGAGAAGAGAGTAGAGATAGCAGAGACGTCGGGAAAGGATCACGCGCGCGCGGGAAAAAGCGGCCGGGCGTGCGCTAGTTTTGGCGCGCGGCGTCCGGCGCGCTTTATAAAATCCAACGCCCTCCCACCGCTCTGTGCCTTGCCACCGCTCTCTCCCCGCTCTGTGCCTCGCCACCGCTCTCTCCCCGCTCTTTTTCGCCTCGCCGCCGCCGCGCCACCATGCCGCCGCGTCGCTGGGAAACTTGGGGATACCGCGGCGTCCGCGCGCGCCCCTCCGGCGGCTTCTCCGCCGAGATCCGGTTCCGCGGGATGCGCCTCAACCTCGGCAATTTCGACACCGCCAACGAGGCCGCCCGCGCGTAGGACGCGGCGGTGTGGCGCCTCCGGTGGCCTCATAGAATGTTGAACTTCCCCAACGTGCCGACGCGGGAGCGGGCGCAGGAGCTCGTGCCTCTGCCGCGGCTTAGCACCGACGAGGATCGTCGCGACAACCGGAGGCGGGAGCACCGTCTCGGCATCGCCGAGATGGACGAGGAAGCCATGGCGTTGTGGCGCCAACACTTCCCGCAGGACATCATCAACGAGCGCAAGTTCTACGCGCAAAGGAGGGCGGAGAGGGATAAGAGGAGGGCGGAGCGAGCCGCCTATCGCGAGGACAAGCGTAGGCGAAAAGCGGACGCTCAATTCAACATGAGGCTAGGAGTAGTGTCGCCCTGGGAATCCGACGACGATCGGTATCTTCACGCCTACAGTCAGACGTCGGAGGAGGACATCACCGAGGAGGAGTCGGACGACGAGGAGTAGTTGAATTATCTTTTTTTATCTATCTATGCTGAGAACTATCCTCTACTCTCTAGTATCTACTTCTCGATCTCAGCACTGTAAACGCTTTTTTAAAGCGCCGCGCGTTGCGATTCTGTTGGAGATGCTCTAACATGGCAGACGAGTGCTTTAATGTTGCCCACAAGATGCGCGAGTATTACTAGTAGTATATTTTTCTTGCCATGTTGAGATTTTAAAACCACGAGTGCGAACATGCAGAGGAGCAATGAAGACCAAACACGGGATATTCGGGACATCTTCAAGGAGCGTGGCAAGTTAAAGAGGAGCTGCACCGAACCTGTAAAACGAGCTTTGGTAAGTAACACCCTTTCAATTACTTTCGTGTAGCCTCGTGTTCTTCGATGTGTATATGTTGTAGTTTCTGTTTCTCTTAAGCGTGGTGTTCTTCGATGTGTAATAAGAAGAGTCTTAATCGTCCTAATGCTTTCGTTTTTAGCTTGATGTAGGAAGTGGGTGTTCTCACCTTGTAGTCTGTTTTTATTTTATTTTTCCTTTTGAATTCACTTCTCCGAGTTCTGTTTATCTGGCTTCTACTAAATGGATCTAGGTTGCTCTGAGTATTGATCTAAAAAAGAAGTAACTTCATGTCAGGATGCAGTTCCTGCGAGGAGGGAAGTATGGTCAACCTCGAGATCATGTTTCCAAAATGAGGCTGGATTACACACAAGGTGCCAGTTCCCTAATGATGCTGGATTAGACACAAGGTGCAAATTCCCAGATGATGCTGGATTACACACAAGCCAGGTGGAGTCGTCAGCTGTTCGTGTCCTCGTGGCATTAGTAAAGGCTGAAAGAAAGCGTGCAGCAGCCCTTGAGAATGTAGCTGAGTTCCTGAAGAAGCGAAAAGAGCAATCAGATGCTCTCTTCACCCAAGCCAAAGAAGAGATGGAAGAAGCCAGAAATAAGCTAGCAGAGGCAGAGCAGGCTAGGCGTCTCCTGCTATCTAAAACTGTTGTCAATACAAAATTTCCTTCATAATAGCTAGGTTCAAATGTTTATCCAGTCAGCATGCCTGTTGTGATGTCCGTGCATCTACTGATGTGGCACAAAATGTTTTTTTCGGGTCATGTAATAACAGCAATTACTTTCCAAACAATAACAGACGAAGCATTGGACATGGTATAGTTCACGCGCAAGCCCGACATTCCAAGTTCAACTTCCACATCAAACTCATGTTCACAGATATCTGCACATTCATACATAATGTCCACAACCATGATTCACTTGAAAGCCAAAAAATGTGAGGAGAGTTATAAATAAAGAAAATCCTCTACTAGTTCCTGCTACCAGTGCGAGCACAACAAGTCAAGACCATGCATAAATTAATTATATTTTAGTCATTTTTTGTGTTCTAAAATGCCTGCCAGCTCGCGGAAGGACGTGTTGCCGGCACACGCGCGGATTCAATGAAGGCAGGCGGGGCACGTGGCAAGGAGGCGTGCTCAGCCGGGCCTGCAGCGAGTGCGGCCCTCTTGGCTAGTGCGCCGGTTCAATGCCTGCGCTATGAGAGGTCGCGTCCGTGTCAGAGCAATCACTCCCTCCAGTCCTTTTTTGTTTGGGTATAACAAAATCTCGTTTTCCATTCACATTTTACAAGTAAAATTCGTGGACAAACTTTGACCCAAAGTACGATGGGGACTAGTAAACCAGAATGGAGGTAGTAGTTTTTTTAATGAAAGAAGGGTTTCCCCTTCCGATTTTCATTACTGAAAACCAGCATCTAAATCTAACCATATTGCCCTAGAACTACCAGGTTCAACATCTCGCAACATAAACCCATACAACCTCCATCGCAAAAAAAACCATACAACCATACGCCAAGGAGGTACGTAGTACTATGAATTCCATTTTCGCTCCATACCAATCGTTCTAAAAACTACTTACTACTTATAACGCGCCATTGAAAATCGGAACTCTTAACCCCGCTAAAAAAACGATATTTTAAACGTGGCTACTCGATCTGTGGCAACTGGCGAGCCACCGCGCTCCAAGTCGTTCACCTGTGGTCCCGACCATCAACTCCTACGGTTCAAATTATCACGCGAGCTGACTATTCCTACAAAGGTGCTCCACCACGTACCCAGTACCCGCGAATGCAGCAATCGTGCACCTAGGGTTTTAGGGTTTATTTGTTAACGTCGCCTTTACGTAACACTCATGTGTGCGAGACAGCGAGAGGCCGACTGCGTGCGTGCGCCTCTTCTCTTCGTATATGTACTCCACCGTTTGTCTGGTGTCCAAAAAATTATAATAACTACTAGCAATGTGCCAATGCATTGCCACGCGATCAAAGTAGATTAATACATATTCACCGATTTGATAGAAAAAAGTCTAGTTTTGAAATACGTATATCACTAAAAATATGTTATGTTTCACTCAAAATATATTCCTTTGGCGGTTTTGATGAGATAAGGGAGGAATGTTGTTGGTTTCAAGATTCGAGAAGTGGTATATGTCTAATTTCTACTCTTACTAGCAAGATGCCCGTGCGTTGCACGAAACATCAAGATCTTGTGGGAGAAAAGGATGAGCGAGGGAAGGCCTTATCTGCAAATGTGGTGAAGAGTGCGGGTAAATTGCCATATTTTCCTTCCTATCCGTCAGATATAAATCGGACGACCTACATTGCAGGATGGCAGGCCCACCATCATCACCAACTCTATTTTTTATCCCTACTCTTATAAAAAGCATTGTCGGTGATGATCGTGTGCCTGCCATCCTGCAATATAGGCCGTCCGATCTATATCTGACGGATAGGAAGGAAACTATGGCAATTTTGCAAAAAGATACCCACACCCCTCTCCACATTTGCAAATAAGGCCTTCCCTCGTTCATCCTTTTCCCCCACAAGATAAACTACTCATACAAATGCATCTTGATGTTCCGTGCAACGCATGGGCATCTTGCTAGTTGTTGCAAAAAGCCCATGTGTGTGTGAGAGAGAGGGAGAGTGGAGGAGGACGGAGTGCATGTGTGACAAAGACACAAGGAGTGTGTGTGCGATAGGTATCAGCTAAAAATGAGGCGATAGTGTGTGTGTGCACGATCGAGAGGGCGTGTCTCAAGAAGGGAAGAAAAATCTACATAGATACAAGGAGCGGGAGAGAGACATGTATGCGATGGTGGAAGCACGAGTGTGCGGGTGTATAAACCTATCTAGAGGCTAGCTAGTCGATAAATGTTTGTGAGAGAAATACGAGTCGGGGTGCGAAAGCGAGAGTTTTGTGTGTGTGAGAGAGAGACGGTAGTCGGGAAGGGGAGTGGAAGCAGGAGTTGTGTGTGTGTGTCTGTGAGAGAGAGAGAGAGAGAGGAGCGGTAGTCGGGGTTGTCTGATCGGTAAACAAATGAATAATGTCAGTCTGGGATGGAGACGAAAAGGAGACCGCAACAAATGTTGTGTCTACAGGAGAGAGAGAGAGAGTAATTTTAGTGGTATGAGTCATATGTAGAGACATATAGGGTGTGTGAGAGAATCCCATAGAGAGAAAGACAAAGTGAAAGACGAGTGGAGACTATGTGTGTGGCGGTGAAAAAGAAAACTTAGGTACCGAGTGATACCAGAGAACAGTAGAGACGTGAGAGATAATGAAAACCGTGTAATGTATAATGATAGGGAGAGTGTGACACTTCTCAAGGGAGACGTCGAGAGACCATGTTTGCGAGGATAGGAGAAACATGAAGTGAGCGTGCGGGTGAGCTGGAGAAAAGAGAGTGATAGCTACCTGAAGGAGCATGCATGTGAGAGAGATGGGCGTGAAAGGAGTGAACAAAAAAGGGATTCAAATATTTGAATTCGAGATGATGATACATCTAATCAATACTCGGACCAAAATTGATCTATTAAACATGCATACTCATATGAATTCACGCACATCTATGTTATTTAATATGTAGATATTACTGATCCATACATTTTAGTAGAACATAATTTGGTTAATTTTTTTCGAATTCAACCTTAAGATTTCGAGATCGTTGTATTTGTAAATTATATTATACATATAATGGAGCAGAATTCTTTGTTGTGCTTTTGAAAGTACATATAAAAAATGATGTATATAGAATGTAATTCCAATTGAAAATGGACCCCGCCCGAAAAAATATAATACAAACGGGATTCGAATTGAGTTGGCACGGTAAACGTGCACTCTGCAAAATTTGAACGAAGCGGGGAAAGTCGCAGTAACCGCCCGAAACCAAAATCTGCGAGATGGAAATCACTACTGCCACGCAAAGCCTATCTGCTGGATTTCTATAGGTTTCGATAGGGGTAGGTTTGTAATTTCACCCAAACATGACGTAACCGCCTCTCACCCGGATTCATACACGGTGGGCGCCAAAACAGTGTGTCCTCGGCCGAAATTGACTCCCTCCCCGATTCATATTCATACACGGTGGGCGCCAAAAACAAACTCTCGTCGGCAAATATTCGGTGTATGCGAGATTACCGTCCTATCCCCACCGACTAATGTTGCTGTGATGTAGTAGAAATTTGAAACGGGGGCTAAGTTTGTAAATTTCCTCGCATTTGAGACAAGCGCGCCCTGAATACATGGTTCCCCCTTCCTCTCTACCTCCCTTTTCCCCATTCGTACTCCGTGGGCGCCAAAACACCCTCTCCACCCACCCTCCTCCGTTCGCCGCCGTCTGCCACCCCATCCACCGCCGTCCTCCTCCACCATGCCGGAGCTGATACCCCAACGCCACCGTCCATTACAAGAGATCGACCTCTCTCATCCATGGCTTTGGACCGGGATCCTTGCATCCCGTCCTCTCACTTCATCCCCGCCATCGTCCACCTTGCCGGCGCCGCTCCTACGACCGCCTCGTCCACCGCGCGCCGCCGCCACCGTCTACCCTCCTAGATCTGCTTCCACGCCGCCGACAGCCATCGCTACCGCATCACCGTCAAATTCTCAGCAGATGCGTACACGGCGCCGCACCAGAGGCGGTACTCTTTCGTATCTGCTCAACTTATTTATCGCAGCAAGAAAATAGATCGCCACTGCTTTACTCTGATTTCTTGTCTTGGTTGCGAAGTTTCCTTTGTCCGGTTTACACCTTCAGATCCGCCATGGCACGCTCAACACTATACTCCCAATGCTTATGGTTTTCCCCTTTTATATTCCACACTAGTTAAATCACAGTAGACTAAATTGCAAAATTGGGTCAGTCGATTTTTCAGAGCTCGCCGGAGTTCGCCGGTGCGAACGAAGGGGCTCGGGTGGTTGTGGGGCCTCGCCGAACAAAGAAAAATCAACGCGGCTGGGGGTTGGGGCGGGGGTGGGGGTGGCGGAGGAACACAGGCGGAGGGGGCCGGTGGTCCGGCCGGCAGCCCGTGCGGTGTTCCGTATGGGAAGAATCAGAGACGAGGAAGAAGATGGGTTAGGAGACGTAGGATCTTCATCCAACCGCCTGAAAGGTCGAGAGACAGCTGGGAGTTGCATTCTTAATGCGCTCTGGTTCATCATGTGTGGGCACTGCGCAACCAACATTTTATTATCCAAAACCTGCTTGCTCTTCTTTACCATGTTCCTCTTCCGTTCTTCTTTAATATGTACTCTATCCGTTCCTAAATACAAGTCTTTGTATAGATTCCACCATGGACTACATATGGAGCAAAATGAGTGAATCTACACTCTAAAATGTATCTGGATACATCTGTATGTGATCCATAGTGGAAATTTCTACCAAGACTTATATTTTGTAACGGAGGGAGTATGATAGTGGTACAGTATGTTCCTTGTACCGAAGATGAGCAGGGACTTTTGCAGTGTAGAGGTCCATACGGTCGGTTGTTATGGACACTTTGAGCCTCTTTGATTCGTAGGATCTTGTAAACATAGGAATAGGATTTGTAGTGGCCTGCCCACTTGAATCCTATAAGAATAGCAAGGAAATGCGGGGAGCTGTGTCACCTTTGAGAGTTCCACTGATATTAACAGTACCGCACCTTCACTTGAAGAGAGCTGGTATCCGAAGCCTTTCTAGCCGTACCGGCAATACTAGCACATATATTCCAGCAAGTTCCACTTTGCTAATTTTACTCTGATGCTTAAGGTTTTCCCGTTATATCTACACTATGATCTATGTAGCTGCTTTGTGTCGCACTAGCAGCAGTCCACTCTTGAAGCTAAACACTGCAATGACTTACAAAATTGGCACCAAGGCATTGAGTGCCATTCTGGATGCAATGAAACTCATACGCTCCCCACCTGTTGATTCTTGTTCAAAATATGATCCTAATGACTATTCTAACCTCGAGGAGTCAAAGGCAGATGGCCTGTCCTGTTCACCCATCAAGCTGCCTATTCTAATTTGGCAATGTTTTATTGATTGCGGGTATCTTGCATATGTTGTCTTGCATTTCTTCTACTTTGTTGCACCGCCATCTGCTTAGTTTACTCATCATATATGTCGAGATGCCATGCCCATCCATTATCAATACATATTCCATCTGTCATCATACCATGTTTTTCCACTCAAATGATGTTCTCGTGCATTAGACATCAAAAAGGAAGAGGGTGATTGCTGAACCTGAAGGAGCACCAGCAAAGTCCTTGAAAAACGTGGTGGTGCCGGAGAAATCAGACAGCACCCCACTTATATTGGCTGTACAACCAGTGACACAAAATGTAGGACCGACTCCAGCAGACTGTACCCATACTTCACTGGCCACACCACTAGCCCCACCACACAGGACCTGCACTCCAGCAAAAGGTATACCGATTTCATTTGCCATAGCACCAGCTGTACCACAGAAAAATCCCACTCCAGCAAAAAGTACAGCAAGTCCACCGGCCGAAGACCTATCCCAACTGCAGAGACGGCCAATTCCTGTAGATTGGAACCCCATTCCATTTATTCCCAGTTTAAAAGACAATGCTTTCATGTTGTTAGGGACTACGTGCATATATTCCCATCATGGGAAGATTATTGTGAAGACAAACACCATTTTCACATCTTCCTGTCCAACTTACGTGTAAGTGCTATTATTCATGGTTATTATTTTCCTGTTTTCTGCTGATTGAACACATCAATGATTTACATTACATTGTTTTTTTTGACTGGGAACTGTAGGGGAAACCCCCACAGCATATCAAAACTTTATTGATAAAGAGAGAGCAAGTACAAGTATTATGGGGGATTACAAGAGGTAATCAAACTAAACTAAGGGAAGAAGGAGAAGAAACAAGTTAAAATTACAGAATATTGGCCTCAAGGTGGCAGAAATGAGATCCATCTAAGGAGATCATCCTTATAGGCAGCTTTCACTCTATATTGCATTAAGCTAATATCATGGATGAATGCGCTTCTCCATTTATTAAATCCAGCTCTCTCATGCCTGAAGACCTTAGCATTCCTGAGAATCCAGATATTCCAGCAAGCAATAAACACCACTTCAGTGAAGAAGGGCTTCCTAAAACTCCTGCTAGCACTAATAACCAAATCAGCCATGGAGTCACCAGATGACCAATCAATTTGCAGATAGTTCCAAACTCTGACACTAAAATTGCAATTAAAGAATAGATGATCTCTTGTTTCCCTAGTCTGCAAAGGACAAAGGACACAATTTACTCCATCCTCCAAATGTTGATGCCTCCTTTCCACCATGTCCTTGGTGTTCAACCTGTCCATAATAAGCATTCAAGCGAATACTTTGATTTTCATTGTACAGGAGGACTTCCAGATCCAAGCTGTCAAAGGGTTGAAGGATTCTGATGCAAAAGTAGACAACACCCCACTTATATTGGCTGTACAACCAGTGACACAAAACGTAGGACCGACTCCAGCAGACTGTACCCATACTTCACTCCAGCAAAAGGTATACCGATTTCATTTGCCATAGCACCAGCTGTACCACAGAAAAATCCCACTCCAGCAAAAAGTACAGCAAGTCCACCGGCCGAAGACCTATCCCAACTGCAGAGACGGCCAATTCCTGCAGATTGGAACCCCATTCCATTTATTCCCAGTTTAATAGACAATGCTTTCAATGTTGTTAGGGACTATGTGCATATATTCCCATCATGGGAAGATTATTGTGAAGACAAACACCATTTTCACATCTTCCTGTCCAACTTACGTGTAAGTGCTATTATTCATTGTTATTATTTTCCCGTTTTCTGCTGATTGAACACATCAATGATTTACATTACATTGTTGTAACTAGGCGAGGGTCAATCTGGATAGTCATGACGAGCAAAGCTTGCTTATGCTTTTCAAGGAAGCATTGCAGCAGTATCGGTGTTACCTGAGGAAATCACACTTTGATGGCAAGTCTATAAACGAATTTCCGGTTAAGTCTCCTGTGCTAAATTTAGAAGACATTGAATGGAAAAACCTTGTTATGCACTGGTCTCGTTCCCAGGATGAGGTACTGTCTATGAAATCACATGACAATTTGAACTTCTACTTTTCCGCATGTGCCTTACGGATCTTTTTTGCAGGAAATCTGCTCGAAGAAGAATTCCGGTTTGACAAGAACGACAGGATATCGCAAATATGCTGCCCGCTGCTTTGCTCTTGTTAGTACCTGTTGTCCTGTATCACTGTACTTGCATACATACCTGGTTTATTATGTGACAGCAGTATGCATGATAGCTTGCTTATCAATTGTTCGCTCCAAATTATCTGATCTGTATGAATGGTTACATTAGTGTAGAATATATCCAATGCCAATGTTTTTTTAGCTCTGCATTGTTCTTGTAAGTACATGCTGTCCTTTATCAGTGTACTTATAATGACAGGTAGTTGTTCATGTACCATCACTCTACAGCTTATTTTCCTTTGCCCTCCATTTTCTACACATCAGATCTATATTTACTCTTACCATAAGGTTGGTACTGAAGAAGTTTAGCTGTGCATTGCTCTTGGTTGTACCTTTTGCCTGTATCGCTGCACTTACATTTATAGCTACTTGGTTATGTAGCATCACTCTTCATCTTATCTTAAATATTCTCCATTTTTTCGTATATTATCACATCTATATTTACTCTTAACAAAATGTAGAATAAAGGCAATGCTTTTGAAGAAGATTCTGTGGTAAACTTCTTGAATTGCCCCCCATCAGCATGGACAAGGCCTTTATAGAGCCTGTCTTCACCAATAATGTAAGTTTGTCCATCTCAAGCCTTCAAACTTTGTTGTATATATTTGGTTAGGCATGACTGCAACAGCTGTTTATTTTTGGTGTTTGCACCAAATTGCTTGTTTAAAGTTTATTATGTAGTTCATAAACAAAAGTTTGTCCTTTCTCAATTTAAGTTTTTAGTTGTACAACCAAGTTCCTTCTTCATACCATGTAAATTAAACTATACAGAGCAAGTGATCTTCTTTTGCACTGCATGTATGCTTCTGTTCTTCATCCGTAATCCAGTGGTGTGGTGAACCTACCCACTACAGCACAATGTCATATTCTGCAATGTCTTAACTATGAACAATGTCATATCATTCTACTATTATTTAAACCGTCTCTTTATTTGCCAATCTGAAATGGTATAAATTGACAGCACACTAACCACTGATACTTATGAGTTCTTGATCTGTAATCCAGTGGTGTCGTGAAGCTGCCAACTCCTTCACAATGTCATTTCCTGCCATGTCTTGACCTGAACAATACCATATTGTGTTAATGCAATTTTAAATTGTGTCACTTTATTCGTCAGTAAGAAATGTGCTGAATTGTCAGCACTGATACTTTTATGTGCAAAACCTGTCATCTGTCTGCTTGTTTATCTTTCAGAGTGAGGAAGATATAAGTGTTGAACAAGCGGAGTCTCATCATCTTGCTCAGCTGCTTGCGCTGCAGCTCCCCGGCAGGGCTAACCTTTCTGGAACTCTATTGAAGTGCTGTCGGTTTTGTATATTATTTGGTCGGCGTGTTTATTTGCACTGGTGGCGATCTTTGATGCCCGGTGTATGTAATCTGCTGTCTGCTTGTGCTTTATTATCATAGTGGCGAACTTTGATGCCCAGTGGATGTAATATGCCGTAATTTCTTTATTGTATAGTCTAGGTTTTTTCTTATTCACGATGCTGCAGTTATTTTACTGTATATATATCATGTCTTCGCAGTAAACCGGCCAAACCGTAAAATTACGGTACATAATCGGGCCGTCATGCAATCACGATGTAGGTTGGGCCTGAAACGTGCCGAACAGCTCATGGGCCGGCAGCAGCCCGAAATGTATCCCGGCCCATGATTGTGTGAATCAAATCACGGGCTTTTAACAGGCCAAAATTGTCTCGGTCCTTGTTTGGCCCAATCAGATATCGGCTGCGAGTAGGCCGGATGCAAACCGGGCCGTAGTTAGTCCCAACTATATGACGGGCTTTTAACAGGCCGAAATTAATATAGGGCCAAAATGTTAAACGGGCCCTTAATAGGCCAAAACTAATATCAGGCCGAATTACTAAGTGGGCCTTTAGCAAGTGGACCCAAAAGCATAGTGTCCAGTTTACGGGCCGAATCTGATATGGGCCATAATTGAGCCCAAAGCCTCTTAAAGGGCCGGACCTGATCTGGGCCGTAATTTGGCCAGAACGTGGTAGGCTTTTAACGGGCCGGATCTCATATGGGCCACTATTAGGCCTGGAGCGTGGCAGGCCATTAATGGACCAGATCAAATATGGGCCGGCATTTGGCCCAAAACATGGCAGCCATTTAATGGGTCGGCCTACTAGGGTCCTCAAAATCTTGTGGGCATACAGCTGGGCCGGCCCATTAATGTCGGTGAAATCTCGTGGGCCTTTAGCTGGGCCGGCCCATTATGATCCGCAAGAATCTTGTGGGCCTTTACCTGGGCCGGCCCATTATGGCACAAAAAAAATCTTGTGGGCCTTTACCTGGGCTGGCCCATTATGGCCCGCAAAATATTGTGGGGCTTTAGCTGGGCCAGCCCATTATGGTCCGCAAAATCTCGTGGGCCTTTAGCTGGGCCGACCCATTTAAACTTGATGGGCCGGACCTGACACGTGTCTCCTCCAGCCAATGATGATTTTACACATGGAAAATCCCCATTGGTCGGGGCTGTTAACGGGTTATCGGATCCAAAACCCGATCCGATAGCTTAACGGCGTTCCGTTACGGTGGATGCCACATGTCGGTCACCCTTGACGAAAGCACTTCTGTGACGCGTGATTTATCGTCATGGAAGTGGACACTTCCGTGATGATAATTTTGGCAATGTCATGGAACACTTCTACGACAGCACATGTATGACTATCTTGATTTTGTCATAAATTTGTCATGGATGTACATGCATGACAAAAAACGCGACCTACTTTGACAAACACGTATCATCACGGAAGTGTATTTTTTTTGTAGTGTCTTCCGCCGGATCCTCCCGTGTCAAAGACGGGCATTCAATTTGTGGGAGTTCGACCCGGCCGAGCACCAGACACTGCGAGAGCTCTTCGACACAATGCACAAGGACGTCTGGAAGGTGCTGTTCAAGGGCGCCGAGGTACCTCCTCCCCTTACCGAGGACCGCGGACTCAGCGCAAGGCGCACTCCTCCCACGAAAACGAGGAGGAAGAAGAGGAAAGTTCTCCCCCCAGCCAGGGGAGACAAGAAAAGGAAGGCCGCCCCGGCTGGGGCGGCCGAAGGGTCCAAGAAGGGAAGGACCCTCCTTCTGGACAACTCCACAACCGCCACCTACAGCGACGATGAGTGGCTGCCCAGGGATAAGCCCCTGGCGAAGTCGTAAGTATCCGGATACCATAGTAATTCTGGTATGTTTCGTTTTGTTGCTTCTTATCATGCCGAACATGATCACACAGCCCCTCCAAAGCTCATATCGGCGTATCCTCTTCGGAGGAGTCCTTGGGTGAGTCAGAGATGAATAGTGATTCGCTCCCGACCGCCTCCTCCCCCCGCCCCGGACGATGCTGAGGTGTTGTCTCAAAGGGAACAAAACCAAGGGGGGATAGTTCCGGAGGCGCCCCAAGGCGACATTCCAGGTGCTCGGCGTAAGAGGGGCAAGACTCCCATGGGCCCCAACGTCGGGGGTAGCAAGTCTAGCCCCAAGCCGAATACGGCGCCGGAACCTCCAGTGGTTCCGGATTCTGTTCGGCAGCCCCTCGCTAAGGGGGGCAAGCCGTCTGTGCCGACGGCCTCTGTTCATCCAGAGGCATCGGACAATTTGCTGGAAGCGCTTCGTGGCGCTTCCATTGACGAAGAGCACCGCACCATTATGAGTGCGGTGGTCAAGAAGGTTCAGTCCGCCAAGAGCGGACTGACTGAAGCCTGTGTCAGCCTCCTAACAGGCTGTGAGGTAAGTAACCAGATTATAAGAGAATGTTACCGCATAGATAGCAGCCCCTGATGCTCTGTTTGGCGTTCGCGAAGAAAGGCCGAATAGAGGATCAAATAAGAACCGCAGGAGTCTAATCGAAATATGTCTATGTGCATATGCAGGCTTCACTGCTAGCCGCTGCCGCACGTACTGCGGAGGTCGCCGCACTGAAGCGGGACCTTGAGCGGTCCAAGGAAGAGCTCGGCCTTGCCAAGAGGCAGCTCGAGGAGAACAAAGGTAAGTGATACCTCGTCTATATATTATAAAAAGTTTGGTTTTAGAATAATGGGATCGTCATGAATTTTGCTAGGGGCCACGACCGAAGTGGCGTCCCTGCAGAAGGCGCTATCCGAGGCCGAAGACAAAGCGGACAATTAGCGCATCGAGCAAGAAAAGCAAGAAGCCCGAGTAGGCGAGGTGCAGCAAAAGCTCCAGGCTCTCGCCAAAAAACACGAGTCCTTGGAGCTTGACTCTAAGACACAAGGGTCCGAGCTTGCGAAGGCCCTCGAAAGCGCACAACATGCCAAGGCCGAAGCCCAAAAGCCCTCCAGGAGATTGAGGCGGTTAAGAAGATAGCGGTGGGTAAGGCATTCATTATGCAAAGCAAGCATGTGAAGGAAACTTTCTTTTTACTTACCCGAGTTCGGAGCTCTCCAGGAGCGTTCGCAGATCTACCCCGCAGTGTGTCAGATGCCGCGGAGTTCTACCGGGCCGAGGAGGGGAGCTCGACGGAGAAGTTGTTCTGGTCTCAGTATACTGGGACCGAACACCCCATGCCCTTGAGCGACCAGCTAAAGCAACTGGTCGAGCTCCACAAGGCGGCCGAACAGGCCATGAAGGGTCTTATAGTCCGGATGTGGCCTGGCGATCCCCTGCCTGATAGCTACTTTGGTCTGGTGAGGCGGCTTGTGAATGCCTGCCCATGGCTTGAAGTCATAAAGCGGTCCGTCTGCATCGAGGGTACGCGCAGGGCTTTTCCCGGGCGAAGGTGCACTGGGCAAAGCTGGACGCCGAGAAGCTAGTGAAGGAGGGGCCGCCGGAGGGCAAGGAGCATCGCCACCCTGAAATGTATTATAACAGTGTCCTGAAGGGTTCTCGCCTTGTGGCAGAGGAATGTTCTAAGGATGTAATATTCGAATGAATGTACTCATGTGATCTGTAATATGAAACGAGTTCATGTGCGCTATGCAACGCTTCTTAATTTAAAATATTACCTTCTGTGCGGCCGTTTATGAAATCTGAGAGTTGGCCAGTCGTCGGCTTCTGCCCCCATGTAACTAGTACTGGGGTGTTCGGGATAAACCTGAGCACTCTTTATCCCAATTTTGGGTCCTTCGAAGGAGGTGTTCAGCACAGCGAACCAGGCAATCGGACTATAAAGCTTTATCACTCTCACTTAGCCATAAAAGTCTACAATTTTAAATTTTGGCGAAGCCCCTAGTATTCGGAAGGCCGAATTTGGGCGCTATATACGCCTAAGTCGGGCAAGGCCGACTCCTCGCCCGAAGCGGAAAAAGTCTTTAAGGACTTGAGACCTCTCGAACAGCGACCAGCTCTCGCCTTATCATGACAGTCAGTTTTCGGCTTTCTCTACTGAGGTGCTTGTCTGGAAGAACCGGGACACAATCGCAGTAGTTCTCCCAGCGCTACCTTAGCCGATATTACGGAATGTAAGGTACCAAAACATGGGAGCCGGGCAAACCCAACTATTGACCCAAGACATGATTCGGAGCTGATGCATATAATGCTATAAGTTTGGGGTGCCGCACTGTCGAAAGTGTTTGGACTTCTACGCCGTATTATGGGGTATACTGAAGCCCCTGGCGCACTGGTCGTACCAGAATGTACGGGTGCAATTTGTCGTAAATAAGCAGACAAGGAAAAAAGGGTAATGCAATAATGGACTAACTCTATGCATTGTTATTAAATAATACGTCGAAACGTACGGGTACAAGTAGTGCAATAAGCAAAAAATAGGACTATTTGACATGTCCTATCCAAGGGCAAGTTGCGTATGGGTATTTAAAACGGGTACTTCGATCGTTATCAGAGACCACCTGGGGATTCCCTTGTACTTCTTAGCTTCTTGCCTCCTCGGTTTTTCCTTCCCGTAATGTGTCCAGCAATCATACTGCCGAAAAGGGGCTTCCAGAGAGTAAGGTCCTGAAAGAGAAAAAAATGATAAAGATATACAGCCCCTGGGGCGGTTGAGCCGCATTGTGGGTCGTGCCCTGGTCATGCCCCCGCCTATGCCCATGGTATTTTTAGTGCGTAATTATGTACGCGCGACACAGATTTCGTCGCTTGACTGGGACTAGCACGGGGGCCGAATTGCTAGGCGAGCTCTGAATGTGCCAGGCGATCCTGTTGCAGGTTACTCTGGACTCGCTTGACGGTATCCGGGGGCTTTATCGCCGAATTGACGGTTTGCCTTAAAAGGCTGTTTTGTGCTTCTGCTGCGAGGGCCGCAGTGTGCTCCTCCGTGCGGAGCGAGCGTTCTGTGTTTCCATTGACTGTTATAACCCCACGAGGTCCTGGCATTTTGAGCTTGAGGTATGCATAATGCAGTACCGCATTGAATCTGGCAAATGCGGTTCGCCCAAGCAATGCGTGATAGCCACTGCGAAATGGGACGATATCAAAGATTAACTCCTCGCTTCGGAAGTTGTCCGGAGATCCGAAGACCACTTCCAGTGTGATTGAGCCCGTGCAATGGGCCTCTACACCTGGGATGACACCTTTAAAGGTGGTTTTAGTGGTTTTGATCCTCGAGGGGTCTATACCCATTTTGCGCACTGTATCCTGATAGAGCAGGTTCAGGCTGCTGCCGCCGTCCATAAGGACTCGAGTGAGGTGAAATCCGTCGATGATGGGGTCAAGGACCAATGCGGCAGATCCGCCATGACGGATACTAGTGGGGTGGTCCCTGCGATCGAAGGTGATCGGACAAGAGGACCATGGGTTAAACTTTGGGGCGGCTGGCTCCATCGCATAGATGTCCCTTAGTGCACGCTTCTGTTCCCTCTTGGGAATGTGGGTTGCGTATATCATGTTCACCATTTTCACTTGTGGAGGGAACCTCTTCTATCCTCCTGTGTTCGGCGGCCGAGGCTCCTCCTCGTCGTCGCTATGCAGCCCCTTGTCCTTGTTTTTGGCATTTGACTTGCCGGCCTGCTTGAGCACCCAGCATTCTCTGTTGGTGTGATTGGCTGGCTTATCGGGGTGCCGTGAATTTGACACGAGCGATCGAGTATGGGGTCCAAACTGGACGGGCCCGGATTACTTCTTTTGAACGGCTTTTTTCGCTAACCGGATTTAGAGCCACTGAATCCGGCATTGACTGCCGTGTCTTCGGCGTTGTCGCCGTTGTTGTGGCGCTTGTGTCTGTTACGACGTGGTCTGCCGTTAGTATCTTTGGTATCTGAAGTGCCAGGATTTCTTGATGTGTTGTTGCTGCGAGCCAGCCAGCTATCCTCGCCCGTGCAAAAGCGGGTCATGAGTGTCGTGAGGGCTGCCATGGTCTTCGGCTTCTCCTGGCCGAGGTGCCGGGCGAGCCACTCGTCTCGGATGTTATGCTTGAATGCCGCTAAGGCCTCTGCATCCGGACAGTCGACAATTTGGTTTTTCTTAGTTAGGAACCTGGTCCAGAATTTCCTGGCCGATTCCCCTGGCTGCTGAATTATATGGCTCAAGTCATCAGCATCCGGTGGTCGCACATAAGTGCCCTGGAAGTTGTCAAGGAATGCATCTTCCAAATCCTCCCAACTGCCAATGGAGTCTGCTGGCAAGCTATTCAGCCAATGTCGAGCTGGTCCTTTGAGTTTTAGTGGGAGGTACTTGATGGCATGTAGATCATCACCGCGAGCCATGTGGATGTGGAGGAGGAAATCCTGGATCCATACCGCGGGATCTGTTGTACCGTCATATGATTCAATGTTTACCGGTTTAAAACCCTCTGGGAATTCGTGATCCATTACTTCATCAGTGAAGCATAGGGGGTGTGCGGCGCCTCTATGCCGGGCTATATCCTGACGCAGTTCATACGAGTCTTGTCTGCTGTGTTCAGCCCGGCCGGATTTGCTTTTAGTGTATCCGGCGTGACGGTCATCGTCCCGCGTTGGGGCGCGCCCCCGTGATCCGTAGATCGATCTTGCATGTTTTGCTTTGTTTTCCAATACGTCTCGCAGGTCCCGCGTGTTGCCCCGGGCCTTGGTATTTTTGTTTGAATTGCGGCGGGGTGCGGGCTGGACTTCGGGCTGATATGCCTCTCTGTCTCGGCCACGAGGTGGCCGATCAGCCGCATCATACGCTGGTGATGTAGGTTTCAGTGCTTCCTCCTCAAGTTGGGGTAGCAACCTGCACTTTGGGTAACTCTTGGTTGGGCGCTCGAGTTCGTATTCCTCGGCCGCCAGGACTTCAGTCCATCTATCCACTAGCAGATCTTGATCAACTCGAAGCTGTTGTTGCTTTTTCTTCAGGCTGTTTGCTGTGGCTATAAGCCCTCGCTCGAAGCGCTCCTGCTCTACGGGATCCTCAGGCACGATAAATTCTTCGTCGCCGAGGCTCACTTCGTCTTCGGAGAGAGGCATGTAATTGTCATCCTCTGATTCTCCGTTTGCTGCCTGTTCCGGAGGGCTAGCTTGTTCATCCTCCCGCTCGAGGTCTGGCTGGAGGGGATTGTCTTCGTCTTTGGCACTATCTGGAGCGTTATTGTCTCTTGTGCCGGTATCGCTTCTTTTGCTAGGGCGGGACAGAGGGCGGCGCCGCTGACGCCGGTGCTTGGATTGCTCCTTGGAGGGATTATCCTCCGTTGTCTTATCGCCATCGCCTTCTTTGGGGGTGTCCACCATGTATATATCATACAATGAGGTGGCGGTCCAGCGCCCTGTGGGCGGTGGTTCTTGTTCGTCTCCTGCATCGTCGTCCATACCGTCGATGTCTTCGGAGCCGAAGTCGAGCATGTCGGTTAAATCATCAACAGTGGCTACTAAGTGGGTGGTGGGTGGGGAGCGAATTTCTTCGTCGTCCGCATCCCATTCTAGCCGGACATAGTTCGGCCAAGGTTCTCTCGACAAGGAGAGAGACTTTAATGAATTTAGGACATCGCCAAAAGGCGAGTGCTGAAAGATATCTGCAGAGGTGAACTCCATGATCGGCGCCCAATCAGATTCGATAGGCATGGACGCAGGCGGTTTGGGGCCTGTGGCCGGGGATGAATCCGAGGATCCGGCGGCACAGGTCTCATAGGAGGTGAAGTCAGTATTCGGCTCTATCGCCACTGAGTGTGTGACCTCCGAGGCGGGGTCCATCCACCCGTCCTCGGATGGCGTAATCGACTCTGGATCTAGAGCCGGAGTAGGCACAGGTGTGATCTCCTGAACACTGCCCGATGGCAAAGCTAAATCATGCTTGTCGTGATTGTGCGGCGCACCTGACATGGGCTCGAATCTGTCGAAGATCAAGTCTCCGCGGATGTCTGCAGTATAGTTCAAGTTTCCAATCCTGACCTGATGGCCAGGGGCGTAGCTCTTGATCTGCTCTAGATGGCCAAGCTAGTTGGCCCGCAGTACGAAGCCACCGAATACGAAGATTTGTCTGGGGAGGAAAACCTCACCCTGGATCGCATCGTTGCCGATGATCGAAGGAGCCATCAAGCCTTACTGTGACGGCACAGCGGAACTCTCAATGAAAGCACCAATGTCGGTGTCAAAACCGGCGGATCTCGGGTAGGGGGTCCCGAACTGTGCGTCTAAGGCGGATGGTAATAGGAGGCGGGGGACACGATGTTTACCCAGGTCCGGGCCCTCTCGATGGAGGTAATACCCTACTTCTTGCTTGATTGATCATGATGATATGAGTATTACAAGAGTTGATCTACCACGAGATCGTAGAGGCTAAACCCTAGAAGCTAGCCTATGGTATAATTGTTGTTCTTGTCCTACGGACTAAACCCTCCGGTTTATATAGACACTGGAGGGGGCTAGGGTTACACAGAGTCGGTTACAAGGGAGGAGATCTACATATCCGTATTGCCAAGCTTGCCTTCCACACCAAGGAGAGTCCCATCCGGGCACAGGACGAATTCTTCAATCTTGTATCTTCATAGTCCAACAGTCCGGCCAAAGGATATAGTCTGGCTGTCCGAGGACCCCCTAATCCAGGACTCCCTCAATGGGATCTGGAGGGAGCAAACGCAATGTAGACACGGAGATTTTGGGCGTGGTTCCGATAGGTGGTGCTATCGTACATCCACGTTGATGGAGACTTCAACCCACGAAGGGTAACGGTTGCACGAGTCCACGGAGGGCTCCACCCACGAAGGGTCCACGAAGAAGCAACCTTGTCTATCCCACCATAGCCATCGCCCACGAAGGACTTGCCTCACTAGGGTAGATCTTCACGAAGTAGGCGATCTCCTTGCCTGTACAAACTCCTTGGTTCAACTCCACAATCTTGGCGGAGGCTCCCAAGTAACACCTAACCAATCTAGGAGACACCACTCTCCAAAAGGTAATAGATGGTGCGTTGATAATGAACTCCTTGCTCTTGTGCTTCAAATGATAGTCTCCCCAACACTCAACTCTCTCTCTCTCACACAGATTTGGATTTGGTGGAAAGATGATTTGAGTGGAAAGCAAATTGGAGAAGGCTAGAGATCAAGATTTATGTGGTTGGAATGGAGTATCTTGACCTCAACACATGAGTAGGTGGTTCTCTCTTAGAAAATGTATGCTGGAAGTGTAGGCATGTTCTGATGGCTCTCCTCACGAGTGAAGAGTGGGTGGAGGAGTATATATAGCCTCCACACAAAATCTAACTATTACACACAAATAACCAAACTCGGTGGGACTGAATAATGCAACTCTGTCAGACCGATTTAGTTTAAAATGTGAACGTTAGGATTTTCGGTGGGACCGATATGATCAACTCGGTGGGACCGATGTGCTAGGGTTAGGGTAAAACCTCATCTCGGTTTGACTGATTACACAAACTCGGTGGGACCGATTTTGGTAATAGGCTAACCAGAGAGTTGGTCAGGCAAACTCGGTGGGACCGATTGCAAAACTTGGTAAGACCAAATTTAATGCAACAGGATCCAGAGAGTTTGCAATACCATCTCGGTGAGACCGAATTGACTAGGGTTTGTGGCAGTGGCTATATCAAGTGAACTCGGTGGCGCCGGATAGGTAGTTTCGGTGTGGCCGAGTTTGACCTTTGGTTTGGGACATATGTGGATATGAGAAAGTGGTTGAGGGTTTTGGAGCATATCAGTAAGCACTTTGACCAAGCAAGCCATTAAGCAACACCTCATCCCCTTTTAATAGTATTGGCTTTTCCCATGGACTCAATGTGATCTTGGATCACTAAAAGTAAAATGTAGAATCTTGAGCTTTTGAGCTTGAGCCAATCCATTGTCCTTAGCATCTTGAAGGGGTTCCACATCCTCTTGTCCACGCCACTGCATCTGTTGAACTTGTCTGAAATACACTAGATGAAAACATTAGTCCAACAAGAGATATGTTGACATTAATTACCAAAACCACCCAGGGAGCACTTGTTCTTTCAGATAGGGATCTCAGTCTCACCGAGATGGGATCGCAAACTCTCTATCACCCTTCGTAACGTTTTGGTCCAACCGAGATGAGTGATCGGTCCCACCGAGTTCGCAATGCAAACTCTCTGTTTCCCCTTCGTAACATTATGGTCTCACCGAGATGAGCGAGTCGGTCCCACCGAGTTTGCCTGACCAACTCTCTGGTTAGCTTATTACCAAACTCGGTCTCACCGAGTTTGTGTAATCGGTCTCGCCGAGATTACGTTATGCCCTAACCCTAATGAAATCGGTCTCACCGAGTTGACATATCGGTCCCATCGAAATGCCTAACGGTCACATTATGAACTAAATTGGTCTAACCGAGTTTTCTGATTCGGTCCCACCAAGTTTGGTGAATTGTGTGTGACGGTTAGATTTTGTGTGGAGGCTATATATACCCCTCCACCCACTCTTCACTCGCAAGGAGAGCCATCAGAACGTGCCTACACTTCCAACATACATTTTCTGAGAGAGAACCACCTACTCATGTGTTCAGATCAAGATATTCCATTCCAACCACATAAACCTTGATCTCTAGCCTTCCCCAAGTTGCTTTCCACTCAAATCATCTTTCCACCAAATCCAAACCTGTGAGAGAGAGTTGGGTGTTGGGGAGACTATCATTTGAAGCACAAGAGCAAGGAGTTCATCATCAACACACCATCTATTACCTTTTGGAGAGTGGTGTCTCCTAGATTGGTCAGGTGTCACTTGGGAGCCTCCGTCAAGATTGTGGAGTTGAACCAAGGAGTTTGTACGGGCAAGGAGAACGCCTACTTCGTGAAGATCTACCCTAGTGAGGCAAGTCCTTCGTGGGCGATGGCCATGGTGGGATAGACAAGGTTGCTTCTTCGTGGACCCTTCATGGGTGGATCCCTCCATGGACTCGCACAACCGTTACCCTTCGTGGGTTGAAGTCTCCATCAACGTGGATGTACGATAGCACCACCTATCGGAACCACGCCAAAAATCTCTGTGTCTACATTGCGTTTGCTCCCTCCAAACTCCTCCCTTTACCTTCATGTGCAATGTTTTACATTCCACTGCTATACTCTTAGACTTGCATGTGTAGGTTTATTGCTTGACTTATGCTATGTTGTTAAAATCTGCCAAGACTTAAAATTGGGAAAAGGCTAGATTTTTATTTGGTCAAGTAGTCTAATCACCCCCCTCTAGACATACTTTCGATCCTACAAGTGGTATCAGAGCTTTGGTCTCCATTTGCCTTGATTTCCATAGCTTTTGGTGATCATAGCCTTGGTTTCACAACCTAGGAGAGTATGGCGTCTAGCGAGGGAAATTACCACCGTAGAGGTCCTTACTTTGATGGTACTAATTTTGCTAGTTGGAAGCATAAGATGAAAATGCATATTCTTGGACATAACCCCGCCGTTTGGGCTATTGTGTGTATTGGCTTGCAAGGTGAATTCTTTGATGGGAGAGAACCAAACCGTGAAGCTACCGCGGAAGAGTTGAAGATGCTGCAATACAATGCTCAAGCTTGTGATATTCTCTTCAACGAATTGTGCCCCGAAGAATTCAATAAAATCAGCCGTCTTGAGAATGCGAAGGAAATTTGGGATACTTTGATTGATATGCACGAGGGTACCAACTCCATCAAGGAATCCAAATTGGATGTGCTTCAAAGTCAGCTTGACAAGTTCAAAATGAAGGATGTTGAAGGTGTCGCTGAAATGTACTCTAGGCTCGCTCTCATCACAAATGAGATTGCCGGCTTAGGGAGTGAAGAGATGACCGATAGATTCATCATCAAGAAGATCCTAAGAGCCCTGGATGGAAAACATGGTACCGTGTGCACATTGATCCAAATGATGCCCAATTACAAAGATCTCAAGCCAACGGAAGTCATTGGAAGAATTGTTGCTCATGAGATGTCACTCAAGAATAAGAAAGAGCTTCACAACAAGTCAAGTGGTGCTTACAAAGCCTCATGTGATGTTCCTACATCATCAAGTGAGAAACAAACCTTCAATGAAGAATTAAGCCTAATGGTGAAGAATTTCAACAAGTTCTACAAGAGTAGAAGCAAGGAAAGAAGTTCCAAGTCAAGGTCCTACAATGACAAAAGATCTTCAAGTCGTGAGCATAATTGCTACAATTGTGGAAGACCCAGACACTACTCCAATGAGTGTACGGCCCCCTACAAAAGAAGAGAAGATTCACCCAAAAGAAGATGTAGAAGAGAAGAATCACCACCAAGAGAAAGGAGGAGTAGATATGATCGTTATGAATGAAGAACCTCTCGCAGAAGCAAGGATTCGGAAAGGAAGGACAAATCATCAAAGAGCTACACAAAACGAAGACATCAAGCTTCCGTTGGTGAATAGGTATCCGGCTCCGACTCTGACCATCACTCCGAGAGAAGTTATCACTCCGACTCTGAATATACTCAAGATGAAGGTGTTGCCGGTCTAGCACTTGTGTCAACCAACTCCTACGACAAATTTTACTCTCCAAATGAAGGAATTGGAAGATGCTTCATGGCTAAGGGTCCAAAGGTATCACACCCTGAGTATGTTGATTTCAATAGTGATGAAGATGATTTGCTAGGTGATGATGATTTACTTGTTGACAACTCTAGTGATCAAATCTATGATGAAATTGCTATTCATGATAAAATGAATGACAATGATAAGAAGGAGATTGAGCGTCTAACTAAAGAACTAAGCACTCTTAAGTTAGCTCATGAAACTACCTTAGAAGGTCATCGAGAACTTTTAAAGACTCGTGAGAAGTTACGCTTTGAAAAGCTCAACCTTGAGCAAGAGCATGAGTTTTTAAAGGCCATCAATGATGATCTTCGTAAGAAAAGTTCTTCTTACATTGCCAAGCGTTTACTCTTGTCTACTTACATGCCACAAGTAAAATCTAGCAACAAGAGTAAGAAAGATTCTTCCTCTAGTAGTAACAATAATCATCTTAAATCCAATATTGTTGCTTCTAATAGCACTCTTGATTCCACAAATAATTCTCCTAGCCAAGTTACACTTGAGCAAGAAAATAGCTTATTGAAGGGAATTATAGAGAAAGGTGTTTACAAGAGCCTTGCCGGGAGTAAGCAATTTGAGGAAAGTGTACGCAAGCAAGGAAGGCACCGAAAGAATCAAGGAATTGGTTTTGAATGAAAGTTCAATGCAAATGGAGTTGAGTGGGAAGAAGATCAATACCCCAAGACAATGTTTGTTCCTCAACAAGAGAAGTATGATCCTACTTCTTTCCAAGGGACAAAGCTCAAGATGATCTTCCACCACAAGACCACAATCAAAAAGGCAAGGACAAGCTCCAAGAGGAGATTGATGCATTTGAAGAAGCTCCTAAGGCCTTGGTCAAGTGGGTTCCCAAGACTACATCAAGTTCTACTTCATCAAGTACGACTACAACTCCAAGGATTCCCATCAAGATGATGTGGATCCCTAAGAAGAAGAACTAGAAAGTTCTTGAGGGTGACTCCGCCAACATACTTCACTCATATCTTTTTGGCAAGGACAAGTGCGAACAACTTCCACATCTTGTACTAGTTCAAGGAGTCACAAACCCTATTGTTGGTAAGACAAGGGACAAGGTAACCTAATGTTTTCATGGACATCATATTGTGTGTACATCACTCTATGTCTATGGATATCCTTGTTTGTTCCTTGTGGGACTAACCCGTGTAGGTATTGAAAGTGCAACTCACTCCAATGGATTGCTTTGAATGATCTACATCAACATTGAGCGTCCACATCTTTAACACCTACATGAAGTCATCATCGACAAAACCCAAGGTTAGTTCATCCCTCTTAGGGGGGATATCACATCTAGGGGGAGCTTTACTCAAATCAATTGAGCTAAAGCAACTCTAGTGGTGTGAACACAACAATGCTTTATGTAAAAGTGGTAACCCCACTTGTTCTTAAACGATGAGTATGACCTATGATCAAATGTTCTCATTTGACTCCTAAGTCAATATACTCATATATAGATGACCTAGTCATCGCCAATTGCTTGATAGATGCTAGAGTGTTTGTGCATGCTTTGACACATACTTCATTTGCCATTTTATTGTGTGAGCATGTTGATTGCATATTTTACTCATTCGAGGACATCCATTTGTTGATTTGATTGTTTGGTTTTTTTCTCTTTTGCCAAATGGATGGACAAGAATGCCTAAGAACTCCCTCTAGCTATCTATGCTTTTCTCATCTCAAACTCTATTCATGCTACATCACAAAGTTTGATCAAGTCAGATTCGAACCACTCTGTGTGAGGAGCACTCGGAGTCCCGGATTCGTCATAGGCTTAAACTTCCAAAACTTCTTTGTGCATTTCGGTATGACCGAGTCATCCACTTTGGTCACACCGAGTTCACTAAGTTGATCTAGGTTTTCTATCTCGGTGCAGCCGATTTGAACTTTTCGGTCACACCGAGTTGCAGTAACCGCTTGCGATTCTGCATCTCGGTGCCACCAAGTTGTTCCACTCAGTCACACCGACAGGGTCGGGATATATATATATATATATATATCCACGGGTGACATTTTGGAAATTTCTTCAAAAGCCCTCAGCCCGCGCGTATCCTGCTCTGCCTCCTCGGGTCTCCGGATCGTCTCCTCATCGCCAGAAACCTCCCGTCGCTGGTTTCCGTCGCCGTCAACGGAATTCTGCTCCGCCGTAGCGAACTCCCGCCGAACTAGGGTATGGGTTCGATTTGTGCTATTTCCTTACTCCGATTCCTAGCACATTGCTTTGCCATGATCATTACCACGTATGAAACACAATCTATCCAGAGAAAACATCCTTTAGGTCAGGTTTGATTCGAAAATTTAGGGTTAGGTTTCCGCCGAACTCATCTTGGACCGACCGAGTTGTAGAAATCGGTCTCACCGATTTGGCTTAGGCCATTGCACATGTGCTTTTTGGTCTGACCAAAAATTGCAAATCAGTGTGACCGAATTCAACTCTCTGTGAAACCCTAGCGATCTTGGAGCCACCGAACTGTGACTCGGTCTGACCGAGTTCACTAGTTTAGGTTCCAAAAGTTGCTTCAGTGTCACCGAGTTTAACAAATCGGTAGTTCCGAAATGCTTTCCCTGGAGAACTAAAACTAAGTTTTTGACTCATCTGTTTTGCAAAAACTCTGCACTTTGTGATGCTCATCTATTCTACCTCATCTATATCTATTCACAGGGTTTGTTGTCAGTTTTCTTGCCAAGATGTCTGACCAGAGTGATAGCCAGAATAAATTAGAAGAGCAAGTGCAAATGAGTGAGGGCACTAGTCCCTCAAGCAGCTATGATGAGGGCAGCAGGAGCACACCAAGTAACTTGCCCAAAGCAGCCACCATATCAAGGAAGAAGAGAACCTCAGATTCTGAGGATGAGGATTATGTGGCTACTGAAGAAGAAGTGAGCTCAAAGAACAAAGTCTTGAAGAAGGAATATGCCACAGCTGCTGCAACCATGCCAGGGTTGAACAAGAAGGCACCAGCAAAAAGAGTTCCTATGTCTAAGGTCAGGGCCTCCACTCAGGAACCCTCCAAATCAACTGGAGGAGAGGCTGCTGGTGAGGAGAAGAAGAAGAAGGAAAGAAAGAGAGGAAGATGCTGCAAGAAGATGGACCCCATGGAAGAATTTGAGAGGCATTCTTCTGATGAAGAAGAGGATGTTGCACCAGCACCCAAGTCTCAGAAGCTCATGGGAGATGCTATCAAGTCACGGGCTGCAACATCAAAGCCCAAAACTGCTCCCAAGGCAACAACTCAAGCTCAGAAGCTTTCTAAGCCAAAGAGAAGCACTAGAAACATTCCTGCTGAAGAGAAGAACAAGGCCCCAGTGTCTGAAGTTGAAGAAGAAGATGATGAAGCCCATGTGCTGAGGAAACTGAAACCAAAGATTCTAGATCACAATGACACTCATCAAGTGGCAGAGGACATGAACATCAGGAAGGATGCAGGGCTGAGACTTTGGAGACAGTATGATCCATATGCTGTGAGGAGGAGAACTGCTGTGGACTACAGGTTCCACACCAAAGAACAAAAAGACTTCTATGAGACCATTCTGCTTGACAAGAAGCCAATTGTCTGTGATATGAAGTGGGTTGATTGGGAATACATTGATGAGAATGAAGATCACTTCCTAGGTGTACATGAAAGCTTCAAAGCTTGTGGAGTTGACAAGTTTGTTGGACAGAAGCTCACCAAATGGAATGATGAGCTAATCATGCAATTCCACTCCACTGCTCATTTCTATCCAGATGGAAGGATAGTGTGGATTTCTGAAGGTACAAGGTACCAATCAACTGTTGAAGAATGGGCCAAGTTGATCAATGCCCCAGAAGAAAATGAGGATGATTTGGATGTGTATGCCAAGAAGAAGAAAGACCACAATTCAATGGAAAATATGTACAAGGAGATCCCAGACAAAGCTTTGGAGAGACACAAGTTTGGATCTGTACACTATTTGTTGTCTGGTCTGCCTACTATCAACACCATCTTAAGGCATACTCTGCTACCCAAATCTGGAGATCACAAGATGATTAGAGGACATTCCATCAACTTGCTGCAAATCTTTGATGTACCACAAAAATTCAAGGTCATGAGTCTGATTGTGGAGACAATCAAGAGGACAACTGCTGACCAGAAAAGATCTTGTGGGTATGCTCCACACATTCAGGTGCTCATCAACTCAAAGATGGGCACATGTACTTACTTGTTGGACAAGGAGCATTTACCCTTGCACCCAGATTTTGAAGATAACACATTGATGATGAATGAGGATGAACCTTCATCAGTGCAAGCACAAGAAAAGAGAGCTAAGGCAAAGGTAGAGAAAGCTGCAAAGATGCCAAGTATTGAGAAGGCATCTGAAGTGTTCCTGAAGAGCAAACAAGATCAACTAGCCTATCTGATTCAAGCTACATTGAGGATTGAGAAGGGCTTGGCCACCCTGACTCAGAATCAGGAGAACTTGCAGAGGATCATAGAGACCAAGTTTTATGATCTTGATATGAAGGTCACTGAGATTCAGACAGCAGTTGAGCAGCTCCAGGAGGAAGCAGAGGAGAAGAGAGGACAAGGTACTACAGATGCCTTTCGGCGACTGCCCAGAGGTCAGAGGTCAGCTGCAGTGCCAGTACCAGATACGAGAGCTACATCATCTGCACTAGCAGCAACAGCTTCTGTGCCACCTCCAGCAGCCACTCCATCAACTCCAACTACATCAACTGATGCCTTCGTCCTTGGAGTTCTCTCTACACCACCTCCCGAAGACCAAGCCTGAGAGACGCATAGCACTATGCATTTTTGAACTTTTTGGTAACTTGTTGCCAAAGGGGGAGAAATGTATAGATCATAGGCTTCGAGAGAGAGTGTTTTGCCTCTTTGTCTCTTTTGCTATTTGGTTGGACTTTATTGTGTGCTTGTTTGATACTCTATGTCCTTGAGTGAGATACTTGTATGATCATGTGTTTGATCATATGCTACTTTAATGCTTGCTTGGATGATATTATCTCTTATATCCCATATATGATCATTCACTTTGCTTGGTGATGAGTGCATGCTTTTAATTTCTATCATTTTGAGCGCTCCACCAAGATGTATGTGACATGGAAGAGTAACCCATGATCCTAATCGATTGTGCATTTGCATTCAAAAGAAAATTTTAAATAATGCACAAATTTAGGGGGAGCTCTTGCTTATCACATACTTCTCAAAGCGACGATGTATTTCAATCTTATTATCACTTGTCGAAGCTTTGATCTATATGTTGTCATCAATTACCAAAAAGGGGCGGATTGAAAGTGCAACTATCCCTGGGTGGTTTTGGTAATTATTAACAACATATAGCTCATTGAGCTAATGCTATTTCAAGATAAATATTTCAGGAAAGTTCAATGATTGGCATGGCATGGATTAGAATTGTGGACCCCTCAAAATGCTAAGGACACATATTGGCTCAAGCTCAAGACTCTACATTTTACTTATCCAAGATCACATTGAGTCCATAGGAAAAGCCAATACTATTAAAAGGGCATGAGGTGTTACTTAATGGGTTGCTTGCTCAAAATGCTTAGTGATATGCTCCAAAACCCTCAACCACTCTCTCATATCCACATATGTCCCAAACCAAAAGTCAAACTCGGCCCCACCAAAACACTACATCCGGCGCCACCGAGTTCACTTGACATAGCCACTGCCACAAACCCTAGTCACTTCAGTCTCACCGATAGGGATCCCGGTCTCACCGAGATGGGATTGCAAACTCTCTGTTTCCCTTCGTAACGTTTCGGTCCAACCGAGATGAGCGATCGGTGCCACCGAGTTCGCAATGCAAACTCTCTGTTTCCCCTTCGTAACGTTTCGGTCTCACCGAGATGAGCGAATTGTTCCCACCGAGTTTACCTGACCAACTCTCTGGTTAGCTTATTACCAAAGTCGGCCTCACCGAGTTTGTGTAATCAGTCTCATCGAGAGTACGTTATGCCCTAACCCTAATGAAATCGGTCTCACCGAGTTGGCATATCGGTCCCACCGAAATGCCTAACGGTCACATTATGAACTAAATCGGTCTGATCGAGTTTTTTGATTCGGTCCCACCGAGTTTGGTGAATTGTGTGTAACGGTTAGATTTTTTGTGGAGGCTATATAGACACCTCCACCCACTCTTCACTTGTGAGGAGAGCCATCAGAATGTGACTACACTTCCAACATACATTTTCTGCTCATGTGCTGAGACCAAGATATTCCATTCCAACCACATAAATCCTGATCTCTAGCCTTCCCCAAGTTACTTTCCACTCAAATCATCTTTCCACCAAATCCAAACCTGTGAGAGAGAGTTGAGTGTTGGGGAGACTATTATTTTGAATCACAAGAGCAAGAAGTTCATCATCAACACACCATCTATTACCTTTTGGAGAGTGGTGTCTCCTAGATTGGTTAGGTGTCACTTGTGAGCCTCCGTCAAGATTGTGGAGTTGAACCAAGGAGTTTGTACGGGCAAGGAGATTGCCTACTTCGTGAAGATCTACCCTAGTGAGGCAAGTCCTTCGTGGAAGATGGCCATGGTGGGATAGACAAGGTTTCTTCTTTGTGGACCCTTCGTGGGTGGAGCCCTCCATGGACTCGCGCAACCATTACCCTTCGTGGGTTGAAGTCTCCATCAATGTGGACGTACGATAGCACCACCTATGGGAACCACGCCAAAAATCTCCATGTCTACATTGCGTTTTCTGCCTTCAAACTCCTCCCTTTACCTTCATGTGCAATGCTTTACATTCCGCTGCTATACTCTTATACTTGCTTGTGTAGGTTGATTGCTTGACTTATGCTAAGTTGTTAAAATCTGCCAAGACTTAAAATTGGGAAAAGGCTAGATTTTTATTTGGTCAAGTAGTCTAATCACCCCCCCCCCCTCTAGACATACTTTCGATCCTACACAGACTCATGCCCGTGTTAAGAGGTATGAGACCTCTGACAAGTACTTTGCCTACAAGATGGAGGAGAATAGCTCAGCTAGTGAGCATGTGCTCAGAATGTCTGGGTACTACCATCGCTTGAATCAAGTGGGAGTTAATTTGCCAGATAAGATAGTGATTGACAGAGTTCTCTAGTCACTATCACCAAGTTACTAGAACTTCATGATGAACTATAATATGCAAGGGATGATGAAAACGATTCCCAAGCTCTTCGCGATGCTGAAATCAGCGAAGGTAGAAATCAAGAAATAGCATCAAGTGTTGATGGTTAACAAGGCCACTAGTTTCAAGAAAAAGGGCAAGGGAAAGAAAAGGAAACTTCAAAAAGAATGTCAAGAAAGTTCCCACTCCCATGAAGAAGCCCAAAGCTAGACCCAAGCCTGAAACTGAGTGCTTCTACTGCAAAGGAAATGGTCACTGGAAGTGGAACTGCCCTAGATACTTGGCGGATAAGAAGGATGGCAAAGTGAACAAAGGTATATTTGATATACATGTTATTGATGTCTACTTTAATAGTGTTTATAGCAACCCCTCGGTATTTGATACTGGTTTAGTTGCTAGGAGTAGTAACTTGAAACAGGAGTTGCAAAATAAACAGAGACTAGTTAAGGACGAGGTGATGATGTGTGTTGGAAGTAATTCCAAGGTTGATACGATCACCATCGCACACTCCCTCTACCTTCGGGATTAGAATTGAACCTAAATAATTGTTATTTGGTGTTTGCGTTGAGCATTAATATGATTAGATCATGTTTATTGCAATATAGTTATTCATTTAAGTTAGAGAATAATTGTTGTTCTGTTTGTATGAATAAAACCTTCTATGGTCATACACCCAATGTCAATGGTTTGTTGAATCTCGATCGTCGTGATACACATATTCATAATATTGATGCCAAAAGATGCAAAGTTGATAATGATAGTGCAACATACTTGTGGCACTGCCGTTTAGGTCATATTGGTGTAAAGCGCATGAAGAAACTCCATGCACATGGGCTTTTGGAATCACTTGATTATGAATCATTTTATACTTCAGAACCATGCCTCATGGGCAAGATGACTAAAACTCCGTTCTCAGGAACAATGGAGCGAGCTAATGACTTATTGGAAATAATACATACCAATGTATGCGGTCCGATGAGTGTTGAAGCTCGCGGCAGGTATCGTTATTTTCTGACCTTCAAAGATGATTTGAGCAGATATGGGTACTTGATGAAACACAAGTCTGAAACATTTGAAAAGTTCAAAGAATTTCAGAGTGAAGTGGAGAATCATCGCAACAAGAAAATAAAGCTCCTATGATCTGATCGCGAAAGCGAATACTTGAGTTGCGAGCTTGGCCTTCATTTAAAACAATGTGGAATAGTTTCACAACTCACGCCATCTGGAACACCACAGTGTAATGGTGTGTACGAACGTCGTAACCGTACTTTATTAGATATGGTGCGGTCTATGATGTTTCTTACCGATTTACCACTATCGTTTTGGGGTTATGCATTAGAGATAGTTGCATTCACGTTAAATAGGGCACCGTCTAAATCTGTTGAGACGACACCATATGAACTGTGGTTTGGCAAGAAACCTAAGTTATCGTTTCTTAAAGTTAGGGGCTAATGCTTATGTGAAAAAGCTTCATCCTGATAAGCTCGAACCCAAATCGGAGAAGTGCGTCTTCATAGGATACCCAAAAGAAACTGTTGGGTACACCTTCTATCACATATCTGAAGGCAAGATCTTTGTTGCTAAGAATGGATCCTTTCTAGAGAAGGTGTTTCTCTTGAAAGAAGTGAGTGGGAGGAAAGTAGAACTTGATGAGGTAACTATACCTTCTATCGAATTGGAAAGTAGCTCATCACAGAAAACCGTTCCCGTGATGCCTACACCAACTAGAGAGGAAGCTAATGATAATGATCATGAAACTTCAGATCAAGTTACTACTGAACCTCGTAGGTCAACCAGAGCACATTCCGCACCAGAGTGGTACGGTAATCCTATTTTGGAGGTCATGTTACTAGACCATGACGAACCAACGAACTATGAGGAAGCGATGATGAGCCCAGATTCCGACAAATGGCTTGAGGCCATGAAATCTGAGATAGGATTCATGTATGAGAACAATGAAGGAAATATGCCCTTGAGGCAATAATAAAGTTGTTATTTAATATTTCCTTATATCATGATAAATGTTTATTATTCATGCTAGAATTGTATTAACCGGAAACTTAGTACATGTGTGAATACATAGACAAACAGAGTGTCCCTAGTATGCCTCTACTTGACTAGCTCGTTAATCAAAGATGGTTAAGTTTCCTAAGCATAGACATGTGTTGCCACTTGATGAACGGGATCACATCATTAGAGAATGATGTGATGGACAAGACCCATCCCTTAGCTTAGCATAATGACCGTCTAGTTTTATTGCTATTGATTTCTTCATGGCTTATACATATTCCTCTGACTATGAGATTGTGCAACTCCCGAATACGGAGGAACACCTTGTGTGCTATCAAACGTTACAACGTAACTGGGTGATTATAAAGATGCTCTACAGGTGTCTCCGATGGTGTTTGTTGAGTTGGCATAGATCAAGGTTAGGATTTGTCACTCCGAGTATCGGAGGTATCTCCGGGCCCTCTCGGTAATGCACATCATTATAAGCCTTGCAAGCAATGTGACTAATGAGTTAGTTGCCGAATGATGCATTATGGAACGAATAAAGAGACTTGCCAGTAATGAGATTGAACTAGGTATGATGATACCAACAATTGAATCTCGGGAAAGTAACATACCGATGACAAAGGGAATGACGTATGTTGTTATGCGGTTTGACCGATAAAGATCTTCGTAGAATATGTAGGAGCCAATATGAGCCCAGGTTCCGCTATTGGTTATTGACCGGAGACGTGTCTCGATCATGTCTACATAGTTCTCGAACCCGTAGGGTCCGCACGCTTAACGTTCGATGATGATTTGTATTATGAGTTATGTGTTTTGGTGACCGAAGTTTGTTCGGAGTCCCGGATGAGATCACAGACATGACGAGGAGTCTCGAAATGGTCGAGAGGTAAATATTGATATATTGGAAGGTTATATACGGACACCGGAATGGTTCCGATAAGGTTCAGGGATTTTTCGGAGTACCGGGAGGCTACCGGAACCCCCGGGAAAGTTAATGGGCCTAATGCGCCACAGTGGAGGAGAGGAGGCGGGCCACGGGAGGTGGCGCGTGCCCCCCTTGCCAATCCGAATTGGATAAGGGAGGGGGCGCGGCCCCCGTCTTTCCTTCTCCTTCTCCCTCCTTTCCCCTTTCCCCCTCTCCGTTGGAAGGAAAGGGGAGCGAATCCTACTAGGAACGGAGTCCTAGTAGGACTCCCCCCCTCTTGGCGCCCCCCCCTTGGGAAGGCCTCCTCCTCCCCCCTCCTTTATATACGTGGGCGGGGGGGGGGGCACCCCAAAGACACAACAGTTGTTTCTTAGCCGTGTGCGGTGCCCCCTCCATAATTTACTCCTCCTATCATAGCGTCGTAGTGCTTAGGTGAAGCCCTGCGCGGATCACATCACCAACACCGTCGCCACACCGTCGCGCTGACGGAACTCTCCCTTGACCCTCTACTAGATCAAGAGCCCGAGGGACGTCATCGAGCTGGACGTGTGCTGAACACGGAGGTGCCGTACGTTCGGTACTTGGATCGGTTAGATCGTGAGGACGTTCGACTACATCAACCGCGTTAACATAAGGCTTACGCTTTCGGTGTAATAGGGTACGTGGACACACTCTCCCCATCTCGTTGCTATGCATCTCCTAGATAGATCTTGCGTGATCGTAGGAATTTTTTTGAAATTGCATGCTACGTTCCCCTACAGTGGCATCCGAGTCAGGTCTATGTGTAGATGATATGCACAAGTAGAACACAAAGAGTTGTGGGCGATAATAGTCATAATGCTTACCACCAACGTCTTACTTTGATTCGGCGGTATTGTTGGATGAAGCGGCCCGAACCGACATTACATGACCGCGTTCATGAGACTGGTTCTACCGACGTGCTTTGCACACAGGTGGCTGGGGGGTGTCTGTTTCTCCAACTTTAGTTGAATCGAGTTTGACTACGGCTGGTCCTTGTTGAAGGTTAAATCAGCACCCTTGACGAAAAATCATTGTGGTTTTTGATGCGTAGGTAAGAATGGTTCTTGCTAGAAGCCTGTAGCAGCCACGTAAAACTTGCAACAACAAAGTAGAGGACGTCTAACTTGTTTTTGCAAGGCATGTTGTGATGTGATATGGTCACGACATGATGAGATATAAATTGTTGTATGAGATGATCATGTTTTGTAGAAGTTATCGGCAACTGGCAGGAGCCTTATGGTTGTCGCTTTATTGTATGAAATGCAATTGCCATGTAATTGCTTTACTTTATCACTAAGAGGTAGTGATAGTCGTAGAAGCAATAGTTGGCGAGACGACAACGATGCTACGATGGAGATCAAGGTGTCAAGCCGGTGATGATGGAGGTCATGACGGTGCTTTGGAGATGGAGATCAAAGGCACAAGATGATGATGGCCATATCATGTCACATATTTTGATTGCATGTGATGTTTATCTTTTATGCATCTTATTTTGCTTAGTACGGCGGTAGCATTATAATATGATCCCTCACTAAATTTCAAGGTATAAGTGTTCTCCCTGAGTATGCACCGTTGCTACAGTTCATCGTGCCGAGACACCATGTGATGATCGGGTGTGATAAGCTCTACGTTCACATACAACGGGTCCAAGCCAGTTTTGCACGTGCAGAATACTCAGGTTAAACTTGATGAGCCTAGCATATGAAGATATGGCCTCGGAACACTGAGACCGAAAGGTCGAACATGAATCATATAGTAGATATGATCAACATAGTGATGTTCACCATTGAAAACTGATGTCTACTACGCAACCTTCTTCTTGTAGACGTTGTTGGGCCTCCAAGTGCAGAGGTTTGTAGGACAGTAGCAAATTTCCCTCAAGTGGATGACCTAAGGTTTATGAATCCGTGGGAGGCGTAGGATGAAGATGGTCTCTCTCAAACAACCCTGCAACCAAATAACAAAGAGTCTCTTGTCTCCCCAACACACCCAATACAATGGTAAATTGTATAGGTGCACTAGTTCGGCGAAGAGATGGTGATACAAGTGCAATATGGATGGTAGATATAGGTTTTTGTAATCTAAAATTATAAAAAACAACAAGGTAACAAGCGATAAAAGTGAGCGTAAACGGTATTGCAATGCTAGGAAACAAGGCCTAAGGTTCATACTTTCACTAGTGCAAGTTCTCTCAACAATAATAAAATAATTAGATCATATAACTATCCTCAACATGCAACAAAGAGTCACTCCAAAGTCACTAATAGAGGAGAACAAACGAAGAGATTATGGTAGGGTACGAAACCACCTCAAAGTTTTTCTTTCTGATCGATCTATTCAAGAGTTCGTACTAGAGTAACACCTTAAGACACAAATCAACCAAAACCCTAACGTCACCTAGATACTCCAATGTCACCTCAAGTATCCGTGGGTATGATTATATGATATGCATCACACAATCTCAGATTCATCTATTCAACCAACACAAAGAACTTCAAAGAGTGCCCCAAAGTTTCTACCGGAGAGTCAAGACGAAAACGTGTGCCAACCCCTATGCATAAGTTCACGAGGTTACGGAACTTGCAAGTTGATCACCAAAACATACATCAAGTGAACCACGTGATATCCCATTGTCACCACAGATAAGCACATGCAAGACATACATCAAGTGTTCTCAAATCCTTAAAGACTCAATCCGATAAGATAACTTCAAAGGGAAAACTCAATCCATTACAAGAGAGTAGAGGGGGAGAAACATCATAAGATCCAACTATAATAGCAAAGCTCGCGATACATCAAGATCGTACCACCTCAAGAACACGAGAGAGAGAGAGAGATCAAACACATAGCTACTGGTACATACCCTCATCCCCGAGGGTGAACTACTCCCTCCTCGTCATGGAGAGCGCCGGGATGATGAAGATGGCCACCCGTGAGGGATCCCCCCTTCGGTAGGGTGCCAGAACGGGTCTAGATTGGTTTTCGGTGGCTACAGAGGCTTGCGGAGGCGGAACTCCCGATCTAGGTTATGTTCTGGAGGTTTCAGTATATATAAGAGGTTTTGGCGTCGAGAACAAGTCAGAGGGGGTCTCCGGACTGTCCACGAGGTAGGGAGGCGCGCCCAGGAGGGGTGGGCGCGCTCCCACCCTCGTGGGCAGCCCAGGACTCTTCTGGCCCAACTCTTTTACTCCATGGCCTTCTTCTGGTCCAAAAATAACTTCCGTGAAGTTTCAGGTCAATTGGACACCGTTTGGTTTTCCTTTTCTGCGATACGCAAAAACAACGAAAAAACAGAAACTGGCACTGGGCTCTAGGTTAATAGATTAGTCCCAAAAATCATATAAATAGCATATAAATGCATATAAAACATCCTAGAAGGATAATATAATAGCATGGAACAACCAAAAAGTATAGATACGTTGGAGACGTATCAGGCATCCCCAAGCTTAATTCCTGCTCGTCCTCGAGTAGGTAAATGATAAAAACAGAATTTTTGATGTGGAATGCTACCTAAAATATTTATCAAGGTAATCTTCTTTATTGTGCCAAGAATATTCAGATCCATAAGATTCAAGACAAAAGTTTAATATTGACATAAAAATAATAATACTTCAAGCATACTAACCAAGCAATTATGTCTTCTGAAAATAACATGACCAAAGAAAGCTTATCCCTACAAAATCATATAGTTTGGCAATGCTTCATTTTCGTCACACTATATGCTCTCATCTTGCACAACCCCGATGACAAGCAAAGCAATTGTTTCATACTTTAGTAATCTCAAACTTTTTTCAACTTTCACGCAATACATGAGCGTGAGCCATGGATATAGCACTATGGGTGGAATAGAATGATGATGATGGGGGTTGTGTGGAGAAGATAAATAAGGAGAAAGTCTCACATTGACGCGGCTAATCAACGGGCTAGGGAGATGCCATCAATTGATGTCAATGCAAGGAGTAGGGATTGCCATGCAATGGATGCACTAGAGCTATAAATGTATGAAAGCTCAACAAAAGAAACTAAGTGGGTGTGCATCCAACTTGCTTGCTCACGAAGACCTAGGGCATTTGAGGAAGCCCATTGTTGGAATATACAAGCCAAGTTCTATAATGAAAAATTCCCACTAGTATATGAAAGTGACAATATAAGAGACTCTCTATCATGAAGATCATGGTGCTACTTTGAAGCACAAGTGGGGAAAAAGGATAGTAGCATTGTCCCTTTTATTCTTTTCTTTTTTGGGGCCTTCCTTTTTTTATTTGGCCTTTTTTGGCCTTTCTTTTTTTGGGACAATGCTCTATTAATGATGATCATCACACTTCTATTTATTCACAACTCAATGATTACAACTCGATACTAGAACAAAATATGACTCTATATGAATACCTCCGGCGGTGTACCGGGATGGGCAATGAATCAAGAGTGACATGTATGAAAAATTATGCATGGTGGCTTTGCCACAAATACGATGTCAACTACATGATCATGCAAGGCAATATGACAATGATGAAGCGTGTCATAATAAATGAATGGTGGAAAGTTGCATGGCAATATATCTCGAAATGGCTGTGGAAATGCCATAATAGGTAGGTATGGTGGCTGTTTTGAGGAAGATATAAGGAGGTTTATGTGTGATAGAGCGTATCGTATCACGGGGTTTGGATGCACCGGCGGAGTTTGCACCAACTCTCAAGGTGAGAAAGGGCAATGCACGGTACCGAAGAGGCTATCAATGATGGAAGGGTGAGAGTGCGTATAATCCATGGACTCAACATTAGTCATAAAGAACTCACATACTTATTGCAAAAATCTACAAGTCATAAAAAACCAAGCACTACGCGCATGCTCCTAGGGGGATAGATTGGTAGGAAAAGACCATCGCTCGTCCCCGACCACCACTCATAAGGAAAGCAAACAAATAACACCTCATGCTTCAAATTTGTCACACAACGTTTACAATATGTGCATGCTACGGGACTTGCAAACTTCAACACAAGTATTTCTCAAATTCACAGTTACTCAACTAGCACGACTCTAATATTAACATCTTCATATCTTAAAACAATCATCAAGTATCAAACTTCTCTTAGTATTCAATGCACTTATATGAAAGTTTTATTATATCCCTCTTGGATGCCCATCATATTAGGACTAAATTCATAACCAAAGCAAATTACCATGCTGTTCTAAAAGACTCTAAAAATAATATAAGTGAATCATGAGAGTTCATCTATTTCTTCAAAATAAAACCACCACCGTGCTCTAAAAAGATATAAGTGAAGCACTAGAGTAAACGACAAACTACTCCAAAAGATATAAGTGAAGATCAATGAGTAGTTGAATAATTATGCAACTATGTGAAGACTCTCTAATATTTAAGTATTTCAGAACTTGGTATTTTATTCAAACGGCAAGAAAAACAAAAGAAAATAAAATGACGCTCCAAGCAAAACACATATTATGTGGTGAATAAAAATATAGCTCCAAGTAAAGTTACCGATGAACGAAGACGAAAGAGGGGATGCCATCCGGGGCATCCCCAAGCTTAGGCTCTTGGTTGTCCTTGAATATTACCTTGGGGTGCCTTGGGCATCCCCAAGCTTAGGCTCTTTCCACTCTTTATTCCATAGTCCATCGAATCTTTACCCAAAACTTGAAAACTTCACAACACAAAACTCAACAGAAAACTCGTAAGCTCCGTCAGTATAAGAAAATAAATCACCACTTAGGTACTGTTGTGAACTCATTCTAAATTCATATTGGTGTTAAAATTACTGTATTCCAAGTTATATATGGTTCATACCCTCCGATACTACTCATAGATTCATCAAAATAAGCAAACAACACATAGAAAACAGAATCTGTCAAAAACGGAACAGTCTGTAGTAATCTGTATCATCCGAATACTTCTGTAACTCCGAAAATTCTGAAATAAATTGGTGGACCTGAGAATTTGTCTATTAATCTTATGCAAAAAGAATCAACCTAAAATCACCCTCCAGTAAAAAGTTGTAGCTAATCTCGTGAGCGCTAAAGTTTCTGTTTTTTATAGCAAGATCAAAAAGACTTCAACCAAGTCTTCCCAAAGGTTCTACTTGGCACAAACACTAATTAAAACATGAAAACACATCTAACCAGAGGCTAGATCAAAGATTTATTACTAAACAGAAACAAAAATAAAATTGGGTTGCCTCCCAACAAGCGCTAACGTTTAACGCCCCTAGCTAGGCATGATGATTTCAATGATGCTCACATAAAAGATAAGAATTGAAACATAAAGAGAGCATCATGAAGAATATGACTAGCAAATTTAAGTCTAACCCACTTACTATGCATAGGGATTTTGTGAGCAAACAACTTATGGGAACAATAATCAACTAGCATAGGATGGCAAAACAAGCATAACTTCAAAACTTTAAGCACATAGAGAGGAAACTTGATATTATTGCAATTCCTACAAGCATATGTTCCTCCCTCATAATAATTTTCAGTAGCATCATGAATGAATTCAACCATATAACCAGCACATAAAGCATTCTTTTCATGATCTACAAGCATATAAATTTTATTACTCTCCACATAAGCAAATTCTTCTCATTAATAATAGTGGGAGTGTCATAAGAAACTCGAATTCTATAAATTGTTTACACATTGAAAGAATAAAGTTCAGAAAAAGGGTAATCATAATCATGACAATTTTTATAAATATAATCATCACTACTTTTTATAGCATACGTATCATCACAATAATTATCATAAGTAGCAACTTTGTTCTCATCATAATCGATTGAAACCTCTTCCAAGATAGTGGAATCATCACTAAATAAAGTCATGACCTCTCCAAATCCACTTTCATAAATATTATAAGATTCAACACCCTCCAAAATAGTGGGATCATTACTTCCTAAAGTTGACACTCTTCCAAACCCACTTTCATCAATATAATCATCATAAATAGGAGGCATGTTTTCATCATAATAAATTTGCTCATCGAAACTTGGGGGACAAAACATATCATCTTCATCAAACATAGCATCCCCAAGCTTGTGGTTTTGCATATCATTAGCATCATGGGTATTCAAATAATTCATACTAACAACATTGCAATCATGCTCATCATTCAATGATTTAGTGCCAACCATTCTAATGCATTCTTCCTCTAGCAACTGAGCACAATTATCGGAATCCTTATTTTCATGAAAGATATTAAAAAGATGAAGCATATGAGGCACCCTTAATTCCATTTTTTGTAGTTTTATTTTATAAACTAAACTAGTGATAAAACAAGAAACTAAAAGATTCAATTGCAAGATCTAAAGATATACCTTCAAGCACTCACCTCCCCGGCAACGGTGCCAGAAACTGCTTGATGTCTACTACGCAACCTTCTTCTTGTAGACATTGTTGGGCCTCCAAGTGCAGAGGTTTGTTGGACAGTAGCAAATTTCCCTCAAGTGGATGACCTAAGGTTTATCAATCCGTGGGAGGCGTAGGATTAAGATGGTCTCTCTCAAACAACCCTGCAACCAAATAACAAAGAGTCTCTAGTGTCCCCAACACACCCAATACAATGGTAAATTGTATAGGTGCACTAGTTCGGCGAAGAGATGGTGATACAAGTGCAATATGGATGGTAGATATAGGTTTTTGTAATCTAAAATTATAAAAACAGCAAGGTAACAAGTGATAAAAGTGAGCGTAAACGTATTGCAATGTTAGGAAACAAGGCCTAGGGTTCATACTTTCACTAGTGCAAGTTCTCTCAACAATAATAACATAATTAGATCATATAACTATCCCACAACATGCAACAAAGAGTCACTCCAAAGTCACTAATAGAGGAGAACAATTGAAGAGATTATGGTAGGGCACGAAACCACCTCAAAGTTATTCTTTCTGATCGATCTATTCAAGAGTTCGTACTAGAATAACACCTTAAGACACAAATCAACCAAAACCCTAATGTCACCTATATAGTCCAATGTCACCTCAAGTATCCGTGGGTATGATTATATGATATGCATCACACAATCTCAGATTCAACTATTCAACCAACACAAAGAACTTCAAAGAGTGCCCCAAAGTTTCTATCGGAGAGTCAAGACGAAAACGTGTGCCAACCCCTATGCATCACGAGGTCACGGAACCCGCAAGTTGATCACCAAAACATACATCAAGTGAATCACGTGATATCCCATTGTCACCACAGATAAGCACATGCAAGACATACATCAAGTGTTCTCAAATCCTTAAAGACTCAATCCGATAAGATAACTTCAAAGGGAAAACTCGATCCATTACAAGAGAGTAGAGGGGGAGAAACATCATAAGATCCAACTATAATAGCAAAGCTCGCGATACATCAAGATCGTACCACCTCAAGAACACGAGAGAGAGAGAGAGAGAGAGAGAGAGAGAGAGATCAAACACATAGCTACTGGTACATACCCTCAGCCCCGAGGGTGAACTACTCCCTCATCGTCATGGAGAGCGCCGGGATGATGAAGATGGCCACCGGTGAGGGATCCCCCCCCCTCCGGTAGGGTGCCGGAACGGGTCTAGATTGGTTTTCGGTGGCTACAGAGGCTTGCGGCGGCAGAACTCCCGATCTAGGTTATGTTCTGGAGGTTTCAGTATATATAAGAGGTTTTTGCGTCGAGAACAAGTCAGGGGGTCTTCGGGCTGTCCACGAGGTAGGGAGGCGCGCCCAGGGGGGTGGGTGCGCCCCCCACCCTCGTGGGCAGCCCGGGACTCTTCTGGCCCAACTCTTTTACTCCATGGCCTTCTTCTGGTCCAAAAATAAGTTCCGTGAAGTTTTAGGTCAATTGGACTCCGTTTGGTTTTCCTTTTCTGCGGTACTCAAAAACAACGAAAAAACAGAAACTGGCACTAGGCTCTAGGTTAATAGGTTAGTCCCAAAAATCATATAAAATAGCATACAAATGCATATAAAACATCCTAGAAGGATAATATAATAGCATGGAACAATCAAAAAGTATAGATACGTTGGAGACGTATCAAAAACTACTCCATCTCACGTGATGATCGGACATGGTTTAGTTGATATGGATCACGTGATCATACGACTTAGTATCGGGACTTCAAAGATGTTTTGAACGTCATGGAGCATATGAGATGTTCCGGGAGTTGAAGTTAATATTTCAAGCAAATGCCCGAGTTGAGAGATATGAAGTCTCCAACAAGTTCTATAGCTACAAGATGGGGGAGAATAGTTCTGTCAGTGAACACATACTCAGAATGTCTGGGTACCATAACCACTTGACTCAGCTGGGAGTTAATCTTCCTGATGATAGTGTCATTCACAGAGTTCTTCAATCACTGCCACCAAGCTATAAAGGCTTCGTGATGAACTATAATATGCAAGGGATGGAAAAGACAATTCCCGAGCTCTTCGCGATGCTAAAGGCTGCGGAGGTAGAAATAAAAAAGGAGCATCAAGTGTTGATGGTTAACAAGACCACTAGTTTCAAGAAAAAGGGCAAAGGGAAGAAGGGGAACTTCAAGAAGAACAGCAACCAAGTTGTTGCTCAAGGGAAGAAACCCAAGTCTGGACATAAACCTGAGACTGAGTGCTTCTACTGCAAAGGGACTGGTCACTTGAAGCGGAACTGCCCCAAGTATTTGGCGGATAAGAAGGATGGCAAAGTGAAAGGTATATTTGATATACATGTTATTGATGTGTACCTTACTAATGCTCATAGTAGCACCTGGGTATTTGATACTGGTTCTATTACTCATATTTGCAACTCGAAACAGGGGCTACAGATTAAACGAAGATTGGCTAAGGACAAGGTGACGATGCGCGTGGGAAATGGTTCCGAAGTCAATGTGATCGTCGTCGGCATGCTACCTCTACATCTACTGTTGGGATTAGTTTTCGACCTGAATAATTGTTATTTGGTGCCAGCGTTAAGCATGAACATTATATTTGGATCTTGTTTGATGTGAGACGGTTATTCATTTAAATCAGAGAATAATGGTTGTTCTATTTATATGAGTAATATCCTTTATGGTCATGCACCCTTGATGAGTGGTCTATTTTTGTTGAATCTCGATTGTAGTGATACGCATATTCACAATATTGAAGCCAAAAGATGCAAAATTAATAATGATAGTGCAACTTATTTGTGGCACTGTCGTTTAGGTCATATTAGTGTAAAGCACATGAAGAAACTCCATGCTGATGGGCTTTTGGAATCACTTGATTATGAATCACTTGATGCTTGCGAACCATGCCTCATGGGCAAGATGACTAAGACTCCGTTCTCCAGAACAATGGAGCGAGCCACTGACTTATTGGAAATAATACATACTGATGTATGCAGTCCAATGAGTGTTGAGGCTCGCGGCAGATATCGTTATTTTCTAACCTTCACAGATGATTTGAGCAGATATGGGTATATCTACTTAATGAAACATAAGTCTGAAACATTTGAAAAGTTCAAAGAATTTCAGAGTGAGGTCGAAAATCATCGTAACAAGAAAATAAAGTTTCTACGATCAGATCGTGGAGGTGAATATTTGAGTTCTGAGTTTGGTCTTCATTTGAAACAATGTGGAATAGTTACGCAACTCACGCCACCTGGAACACCACAGCGTAATGGTGTGTCCGAACGTCGTAACCGTACTTTATTAGATATGGTGCAACCTATGATGTCTCTTACTGATTTACCACTATCGTTTTGGGGTTATGCTTTAGAGACAGCTGCATTCACGTTAAATAGGGCACCATCTAAATTCGTTGAGACGACACCATATGAACTGTGGTTTGGCAAGAAACCTAAGCTGTCATTTCTTAAAGTTTGGGGCTGTGATGCTTATGTGAAAAAGCTTCAACCTGATAAGCTCGAACCCAAATCGGAGAAATGTGTCTTCATAGGATACCCAAAGGAGACTGTTGGGTACACCTTCTATCATAGATCCAAAGGCAAGATGTTCGTTGCTAAGAATGGATCCTTTCTAGAGAAGGAGTTTGTCTTGAAAGAAGTGGGTGGGAGGAAAGTAGAACTTGATGAGGTAATTGTACCTTCTCCCGAATTGGAAAGTAGTTCATCACAGGAATCAGTTCCAATGATTCCTACACCAATTAGTGAGGAAGCTAATGATGATGATCATGAAACTTCAGATCAAGTTACTACCAAACCTCGTAGGTCAACCAGAGTGGTACGGTAATCCTGTTCTGGAGGTCATGTTACTTGACCATGACGAACCTACGAACTATGAGGAAGCGATGATGAGCCCAGATTCCGCGAAATGGCTTGAGGCCATGAAATTTGAGATGGGATCTGTCGGGGATATACCCCGCGGTATAAACAGGCCGGAAATATGACCCGGCCGGAACTTGGCGATTTACTTGAGACCCGGTTTACACTTGGCAATTCAATGGCGAACCGCCTTGACCAGACGGTTTACACGCAACCCGCCGGAACATGATGACTCACTGGTAACCCGGTGGGTGGGACAGACGGATGACAAGGCCCAAGGCCCAGAAGGCCGGTTTATGTTAATGGTGGGCCGGTTTAAGAGGAAGGGCGTGAGGACTTTTCTCTTACAAGGAGTCAAGACCCGGGCTTGAATTCGGTTTGTATTAGAAGGTAGACTAGTCCTAATCCTAAAGGACTCCACATGTAACCCGCCCTCTAACTTATATAAGAAGGGGCAGGGTTCCCCAAAGAGGGACAAGAATGAAGAAACAATCTTAGGGCTAGACATAACTGGGAGAGCCGGTTTACAGCGACTCCCTCATGATGATAATGAGACCTAGCCACAAACAGCATGTAGGGTTGTTACCGGATGATGTTTCCCGGGGCCTGAAGCTGTCTAAACCCTTGTCTTGTGTTGCGTCTCTCGATTCCGCTCAACCCCTCTCAAGCTACCACATAGATGCGTTGGCCTCACGACTAAGTCCTCACAATAGGACATCTGCCGTGACAATTCCACGATAGTTGGTGCCCACTGCGGGGCTCGCGCACGGTGGTGTTAAGTTCTTGGAGGGATCTATCTCAAGGATCGAGAAGCTCGTGATGTATTGGACGAAAAAGAGCCGGCGCAGAAGACGTCATCACCGACGAACAATCAAAGCAACATATACAAGATTTTCGGTCAAAGAGAAAGTTAGGGTTGCAGTGCGCGTCGTCGCGACTAGACAATCCATCGAATCTGGACCCACTACAATAACTCACACGCGGCCGCTGAGTCGCTACAGGTCATGTCCTCGTTATTAGTTTTTGGAAAGAAACTACGCGTGAGACAGACACGCAGACGTACGCCGCCGCACGGGTCTTTCGGTGATCCGTCGAATCCGACCGAAGATCAAAATTCAATTGTTGCGCTATTGCAAAAATTCAGTCAAAGATGTGTCTGAGATGGATATCAGCTCGGAGTTGTATTGATTATCTACAGTCTCCAGGCGTGATCCTCTTGGGTACCTAGCGTTGAAGATTGATCTGGTTCGGCGCGCCTGCGCAAGATAATTGTAGCCACATCTGAACCGTGTCAAAGCAATTTTCCTGCACCATCAAGTCCCGAGGCGTCTTGGCATACGTGGCTGCTACTACTTCATGGCGGGGAAACCAAAGGAAAAATACTACGTAGTACCTCCAACTAGTACGTGACGTGAAGTGCTACTTTGACTCGAACATGGATCAAGACCAAAGAAAAAAAAATCAAAACAACCACGACCCGGAGTGGATGGGGTCGTGGGCGTGGATTCGTTTCACCGCCGCTGCGGCCATCGCTGCACCTTGAGCTGCCCTCCGCTAGCGTTGTGGTCACGGCTGCACCCTGGGCCGACCGCGCCAGACCAGCCTGCCTCCGCCGCCCCCGCGGCCGCATCAGGCCACTTCTGCCTACGCCAAGTTGCCAAGCGCCTCGCCTCCTCCGAGCCGCCTGCGCGCCTCACTGCCGCCTCTGCTGTATAGCCACAGCCTGCCAAGTCGCGGGTGATGGAAGCTGTTTTCGTAGGCGAAGAACAATTAACAAAGGGTCAAACCGCCGCTCACATCCAGTGATTCGGAGTCAGATCAATCAAATCATGGAGACTGACGAGAGCGCGGCATACTACGTGCCTCGTGGGCCATCAGATCACAAGTTGCCGAAGAAGGCATATCCCACCGGAGTGGTGCTGTACAAGAGTGCAGCAGTTGTGCCAAATTTTACACTGCTCCACGTCGGCGATTCCCAGTTTTCAAGATTTAAGGGATGTTGTTTCATTACATAAAGCATCAAACCCAAGGACTTAAGTCAAATACTATGCCTGCGCTCCGGCGTTTTTCCGTCAAAAACCGCCCTGCTGCCACTGTTGTGACCATGGATGCAACCTGGGGTACCCGCGACAAGCCGGGCCTACCAGCACTGCACAATACTACGAGGACCATTATTCCTTACAAAGGTGTCGCATAAAGGGTGCGCGCCAGCATTATTTGTGCAAGTCGCCGCCCCCGCTACATCCGTACACGTGACTGACTCATCGTCCGCGTCCGTGTTTGTCTCGCCTGGGTCCGGGCCATTTCCAACGTTGTGGCCGTCTCTCGCGACCGCACGCCCTTTTTTCTAGTATTTACTAGAAAATTTGATCCTCTCTTTTTTTTTTCTTTCTATAGTGGAGATAGTCGCACGTAATGACAGATCACGGCCATATTATTAAAAGCTTGCGGTAAGAAGGGGTTTCGTTCTAGTGCCCGGAAATAATATTCCAAAGCCTTTGTATGCTCTCCATTGCTTGTGTGTAATTCCTGAATAGCTTCCTTCAAAAGGATTTCCGCTTGCTCGGTGAATGTCTTGCTAGAAGATATAATTTCTTGGAATTGAGGTTTAGTATCTTTTAGATGTTTACCATAAAATGGGTGGTTTGGTTGTTGATCCATTAATCAAATAAATTAGGTCCGATGAAGGATATTTGAGATTTTTTGTTTATATAAGTTTTTTCAATACTTCCATGTTGGGATTGGTTACTAGCTCCAATTTGATACAAATTTTTTTTTTTGGGAACTCGTGGGCGGCTTACAGCGCCATGGACGACTCGCCCGTCCGCTCTCGCGGCCGATTCACGCGCCCGCTCTGGCTTACAACGAGGAGGACAAACTTGCTCGTCCACACCGGTTTACAACACCGCGGCCGGTTCATCTGTCTGCTCCCACGGCTGGCTCGGCCGTGATTGATTTCAGCTTCACCGTGGTGATCATCGAACTCCGCGGTGGATAATCTCTGGCCTGACATATCAGGTGAAATCCATCCAGTATGTTTTTATATTACATATTGTTTTCTTTAAAAGAGCAATTACTCTGGCTTGCAATGTTTTCTATGCAGGACAATTATTCACTGCAAGAATGATCATTATATCACGGATATAAAGCTCGCGCTAATATTATCCAGCGTCAGCATCCAACCATACCGCATTGTTCAACAAATGTGTGTGCAAACCACCGCCTCTGTGGCTCAGTCTACAACAACAAACACCGCAGCCGGTTCACCCGTCTGCGCCGGTTTACAACACCACAGATAAGTCGCCCGTCCGCCCCCGCAGCCGACTCTCATCCACACCGGTTTACAACCCCGCTGCCCACTCTCCCCGTTCGCACCGGCTTACAACCCCGCGGCCGATTCACTAGTCTGCTCCCGCGGCCGACTCGCCCGTGGTGATCATCAACTTCATGGCGGGTTATTTCCGGCCTAAACACATCAGGTGATATCCATCTAAAATATATTTTATTAGCACATATTATTTTTTGTCAAAGAGCAGTTTATCTTTGCCTTGGCCTGCTGGTACGCCAAGTCTGAAGTATATTGTTTTTATCAAAGAACAATTACTTTGATCTGTATATTTTTGTATACAGGATAATTATTCACTACAAATGTGATTTATACCACGGGAATGAAGCACGGGCTGATAATGTTCCCCCCGGCGATAGTCCGTGACATATTACCCGTTGAATGGATGCACACAAATCGCCGCCCTTGCGGCCCGGTCTACATCGACTTGCCGGGATCGCGTTTGATCGTTGTTTAATGGACGTGCACAAAGCCACTGCCTCTGCGGACCCGGTCTACATTAACTCGCCCGTCCGTGCCGGTTTACAACACCGGTGCCGATTTTCCCCGTCTGCACCGGCTTGCAATGCCATGACATGCGGCCGACTCATCTGTCCAAGCTACCTCTGATGCTGCGGTCGTCTTTGTTGTCTGTCTCTCGTGGCCTGGTCTACATCAACATACCGGGCCGCACCTGTCTGCATGAGTTGTTTATTGAGTATGAGCAAGTCACAGCTTGGGTAGCCCGGTTTTCTTTCAAACAAAATGGAGGCAAATTGTCATATACTATCAACCGCCGTCTGCACTGGGTGGTCCAATGGGCAGGCGCACAAGTCGCCACCACTACAGTTTGGTTAACTTCAAATCGCCAGTTGGAAGGAACCATTGGCCGAGTTGCTGACATGGCTCATACGGGATCATCTATAACCCGCCGCAGTCACCTCAACCTTCTATGGATTCACATCGTGCTATCAGCGCCAATGATATACAAGTTATGCCGGTTTATATCACGGTCAAATATGGAGAGTCTCAAGCCAACTCCTCGAGTCACCTTTGAGACTCGGGGGCTACGATGACATGACTCAGCAAATATTGCCAGTTTCAGCAAATTTAAGAACCCCAGGACGATGGAGGGAAAGATAACCCGGTCCCGGAGGCTACTGTTATATTGATGAAAATTTAAAAGCCGTCAGAAAATTTCCGGCTCGAAAAGTATATAACAGTTACAAAATCCCGGCTCAATGAAGAAGTTCTGGGTCATCAGAAAGGATTCTGGTTTAAAATCCGGCTCAAGGGAAGTCAGTCTCACTAAAGCTCTCAAATATCCGGTTTACAATCCGGTTCATGGGAAATCTATTCTCCCACAAAGCTTTGAAGCTCTCAATATCCATTTCAAAATCCCGGTTCAAGAAGAATTTATCTCTTGCAAAAAGTTAAAGGTTGCCGAAGAGGACCTGCAGCCATGATGTGCGGTTCAAACATGGGTATCCTGCCTTATTGGCTTATCATGTGTGGTTACATGGGGGCTTCTGTTCATAAAGCGGTGTCCGGTTTACCCCTTGATTCAGCTTATCAAAGCTTTATACAAAAATCACTTGGGGGCTTGGTTGCATTTGAACCATAGCTACACCTCTTGATCGGCGCAATGCCACAATATCACTTGGGGCTTGGTCGTATTCGAACCATAGTCACACCTCTTGATCGGCTCAAAGCCAAATTACTCCGGGGCCAAAGAGAGTGTTGCAAAACAACAACTCAAACATAGGCACCCATTGAGCACAACTCAAAATGTTACTTGGGGATTCTTTGCTGTCGAAATGAACAAAGAATCTACACTTGTAATAGGCTATCAAGCCATGGCTTGGAAGCCTGGTGTATACACCTAAAACCCCGGGTTAGCCTGCCTTTTTAAGTAAGTTACTCCGCCCAGGTAAACCTGGTATGACCCATCGAACTTTGACAAGTTACTCTAATAAGACCCTGAACTTGTCAAGTTAAAATGATGATTGGTTAAGGATTGAGGACCATCTTAAAAGGCTTTGTAAAATGGTTTAACTCAGTGGCCTGGCAGCCCATGAAAAGCCTCGAATTTGGGGCCTGGCAGCCCGTGAAAAGCCTCGACTACAAGGGTTTCATTTGCTTTTATTTGCTAAGTTTTTCTCCTTGGATGAGATTTCTACTGTTCTTGATAAACCGGTGTTCATTAACCCGGCTTGACTTTCAACTACAAGTTGTCAATACATGATCAATTATAATCCGGCGTTCATTAACCCAGCTTGACTTTCAACTACAAGTTGTCAATACATGATCAATTATAATCCGGCGCTTATTAACCCGGTCTGGTTTCGACTATAAGTCGCCGGTATTATATATGGTTAATCCGGTGTTTATCACAACCCGGTACAGTTTTATCATAAACCGGCACACTATGGAAGGAGTTATCAGTACTCAAGATTTGGGTTATCACCCTTACTACAAAAAGTTGGTAAACCAACGATGTGATTCAATGTCACAGGTATGATATATTTCATATTTGATTATTCTTAAAGTGCAGACTTGGTTATAAACCCGGGTTATATGTTGGGCATTATGACCCGTCCGGCGGTAAACCGCCAGGGAACGTATTACTTATTTGTGTACATGAACCGGTTCTCAAACCGGGTTATATTATGTTTGAGTTGTTACCCATCCTGGATTTTGACGTTAAGTCGCCAGGACATACGCTGCTTAAACTATGTGCAGGATTTGCAGAACTATATCATATCAATTCAAGCTCATCATCAAAATTGATGTTTCAAAAGGGTTATCCATTCTGGATTTTCTCAAAGGCTATAAGCCGCCGAGTTATGAAAATTCCAGTTTATCTTGAACACGCATTAAGTCGCCATCGGCAAAGAGCCGCCGGGTATGTAACTCCGGATTATGTTATTCAAATAGCTAAACTTGGCTGGATTTTCATTATGATATTGAATGAATAAGGTTTTCATACCGGATTATATTATTCAAATCTTCAATAGCCAACATGGCTGGATTTTTATTATGGTTATCAATAACCGGTATTATTGAGGTTTTCAAAGTCGCTTTAGCGCAATGGCTATTATTTTATCAAAGGATATGATTTATTCTACAATGGAAGGAATAGTCCCGAGTCGCTGCAGGCTTACGACCCGGCACTTGGGAGCTACATTATTTAAATTGAGATTACATTAAATATGCAAGTCCCATGTCACTGCCAGCATGCACCATGGCACTTGGGGGCTAATGCAAAGTCATTTTTACTGGCCTTATTGAAGACCCGACTCATCACATCATAGTGAGCCAGCCCTTGGGGGCTACAAACTACTCCTGTCAAAAATTCAAGGTACACACGTTAAATCCATTATATTGAAGGATCCATTGCTCAGTTGATAAAGCACAAAGCTCTTAACCTTGTGGACGTGGGTTCAAGCCCTATGAAGGAGGCTACATTATAAAACGTTATTTTCATTGAAGTATATATCAAGTCCCAGCTCAGTATTATCTTACTAAGCTGGCCCTTGGGGGCTACACATCACTGCTCAAGTCTACATGATTATATTTACAAAGTCCCTGCTCATTATTGCATAATGACCCGGCCCTTGGGGGCTACACTGGTTGAAAGTTTTTTATGAGTATAAGGCAAATTACAAGTCCCAGGATGCTGCAAGCATGACAACTCGGCACTTGGGGGCTACATATATGGAGTATTCAGTTTTTACTAGTGACTGAGATGAACAACATGGATTTCTTCAAAGTGGAAGTAATTATATGGAAACAAGTCTCAAATCATCACTTTGTTCTGTTCAAGACTTGGGGGCTATAGGTAATATGGATATAAGGGAGAAGTATTTTCCAATTTTCAGTTTTGAGCAAACCAAATTGACCCGGCGTCACCAATCATTATGACCCGGTGTCTGCAACAATCATAACCCGGCGTCATCAATAATCATGAACCGGCATTGGCAATAATCATGAACCGGTGTTGGCAACAATCATGAACCGGCGTTGGAAACAGTCATGACCTGGAATTATCAGTTTTTATAACCCGGCGATTTTGGAAATCATAAACCGGCAAGTTCTAGCTGGCTGAATATCAGTTGAATATTTGAAGCCAATTATTTTTTGTCAAGCCAGAACATTGAAGGCCGAGTCAAATGGATTCTTTATTTGCAATATTTTTTCTACAAGCAAATTGATTATGAAGCTGGTCTACTGACCCGGATTTTCTAGAAGGAGGAAATGACAAGGACTTAAAGATGATCAGGTACCGGTTTACAAGAATATTTAACCCGGAGTACAACTGGTCAAAATTGTTCTTGTGTTTGTTTTATAGGATCAGTTTAACATGGATAAATCCAAATTAAACTGGGGGCTAATGTCGGGGATATACCCCGCGGTATAAACTGGCCGGAAATATGACCCGGCCGGAACTTGGCGGTTTACTTGAGACCCGGTTTACACTTGGCGATTCAATGGCGACCCGCCCTGACCAGACGGTTTACAAGCAACCCGCCGGAACATGATGACTCACTGGTAACCCAGCGGGCGGGACAGACAGATGACAAGGCCCAAGGCCCAGAAGGCCGGTTTATGTTAATGGTGGGCCGGTTTAAGAGGAAGGGCGTGAGGAATATTTCTCTTACAAGGAGTCAAGACCCGGGCTTGTATTCGGTTTGTATTAGAAGGTAGACTAGTCCTAATCCTAAAAGGAATCCACATGTAACCCGCCCCTCTAACTTATATAAGGAGGGGCAGGGCTCCCCAAAGAGGGACAAGAAAGAAGAAACAATCTTAGGGCTAGACATAACTGGGAGAGCCGGTTTACGGCGACTCCCTCATGATGATAATGAGACCTAGCCACAAACAACATGTAGGGTTGTTACCGGATGATGTTTCCCAGGGCCCGAAGCTGTCTAAACCCTTGTCTTGTGTTGTGTCTCTCGATTCCGCTCAACCCCTCTCAAGCTACCACATAGATGTGTTGGCCTCACGACTAAGTCCTCACAATAGGACATCTGCCGTGACAATTCCACGACAGGATGCATGTATGAGAAAAAAGTATGGACTTTGGTTGAATTGCCCGATGATCGGCAAGCCATAGAGAATAAATGGATCCTCAAGAAGGACACTGACGCTGACGGTAATGTTACTGTCTACAAAGCTCGACTTGTTGCGAAAGGTTTTCGACAAGTTCAAGGAGTTGACTACGAAGAGACCTTCTACCCGTAGCGATGCTTAAGTCTGTCCGAATCATGTTAGCAATTGCCGCATTTTATGATTATGAAATTTGGCAAATGGATGTCAAAACTGCATTTCTTAATGGATATCTTAAAGAAGAGTTGTATATGATGCAACCAGTAGGTTTTTTCAATCCTAAAGGTGCTAACAAAGTGTACAAGCTCCAGCGATCCATTTATGGACTCGTGCAAGCCTCTCGGAGTTGGAATATACGCTTTGATAGTGTCATCAAAGCATATCGTTTTATACAGACTTTTGGAGAAGCCTGTATTTACAAGAAAGTGAGTGGGAGCTCTGTAGAATTTCTAATATTATATGTGGATGACATATTGTTGATTGGAAATAATACAGAATTTGTGGATAGCATAAAAGGATACTTGAATAAGAATTTTTCAATGAAAGACCTCGGTGAAGCTGCTTATATATTGGGCATCAAGATTTGTAGAGATAGATCAAGATGCTTAATTGGACTTTCACAAAGCACATACCTTGATAAAGTTTTGAAGAAGTTCAAAATGGATAAGTCAAAGAAAGGGATCTTGCCTGTGTTACAAGGTGTGGAGTTGAGTAAGACTCAATGCCCGACCACTGCAGAAGATAGAGAGAAAATGAAAGTCATTCCCTATGCCTCAGCCATAGGTTCTATCATGTATGCAATGCTGTGTACCAGACCTGATGTGTGCCTTGCTATAAGTTTAGCAGGGAGGTACCAAAGTAATCCAGGAGTGGATCACTGGACAATGGTCAAGAACATCCTGAAATACCTGAAAAGGACTAAGGATATGTTTCTCGTTTATGGAGGTGACAAAGAGCTTGTCATAAATGGTTACGTCGATGCAAGCTTTGACACTTATCCGGATGACTCTAAGTCACAAACCGGATACGTATTTATATTGAATAGTGGAGTTGTCAGTTGGTGCATATCCAAGAAGAGCGTCGTGACAGGATCTACATGTGAATCAGAGTACATAGCTGCTTCGGAAGCAGCAAATGAAGGACTCTGGATGAAGGAGTTCATATCCGATCTAGGTGTAATACCTCGTGCATCAGGTCCAATGAAAATCTTTTGTGACAATACTCAAGCAATTGCCTTGGTGAAGGAATCCAGATTTCACAAGAGAACCAAACACATCAAGAGACGCTTCAATTCCATTCGTGATCAAGTCAAGGAGGGAGACATAGAGATTTGCAAGATACATACGGATCTGAATGTTGCAGGCCCATTGACTAGCCTCTCTCATGAGCAAAACATGATCAACACCAAGACTCCATGGGTGTTAGAACCATTACTATGTAATCTAGATTATTGACTCTAGTGCAAGTGGGAGACTGAAGGAAATATGCCCTAAAGGCAATAATAAAGTTGTTATTTAATATTTCCTTATATCATGATAAATGTTTATTATTCATGCTAGAATTGTATTAACCGGAAACTTAGTACATGTATGAATACATAAACAAACAGAGTGTCCCTAGTATGCCTCTACTTGACTAGCTCGTTAATCAAAGATGGTTAAGTTTCCTAACCAGAGACATGTGTTGTCATTTGATGAACGGGAGCACATCATTAGAGAATGATGTGATGGACAAGACCCATCCGTTAGCTTAGCATAATGATCGTTTAGTTTTATTGCTATTGCTTTCTTCATGACTTATACATATTCCTCTGACTATGAGATTGTGCAACTCCCGAATACCGGAGGAACACCTTGTGTGCTATCAAACGTCACAACGTAACTGGGTTATTATAAAGATGCTCTACAGGTGTCTCCGATGGTGTTTGTTGAGTTGGCATAGATCAAGATTAGGATTTGTCACTCCGAGTATTGGAGAGGTATCTCTGGGCCCTCTCGGTAATGCACATCACTATAAGCCTTGCAAGCAATGTGACTAATGAGTTAGTTGCGGGATGATGCATTACGGAATGAGTAAAGAGACTTGCCGGTAACGAGATTGAACTAGGTATGAGGATACCGACAATCGAACCTCGGGCAAGTAACATACCGATGACAAAGGGAATGACGTATGTTGTTATGCGGTTTGACCGATAAAGATCTTCGTAGAATATGTAGGAGCCAATATGAGCATCCAGGTTCCGCTATTGGTTATTGACCGGAGATGTATCTCGGTCATGTCTACATAGTTCTCGAACCCGTAGGGTCCGCACGCTTAATGTTCGATGACGATTGGTATTATGAGTTATGTGTTTTGGTGACCGAAGTTTGTTCGGACTCCCGGATGAGATCACGGACATGACGAGGAGTCTCAAAATGGTCGAGAGGTAAAGATTGATATATTGGAAGGTTATATACGGACACCGGAATGGTTCCGATAAGGTTCAGGGATTTTTCGGAGTACCAGGAGGCTAGCGGAACCCCTCGGGAAAGTTAATGGGCTTAATGGGCCACAATGGAGGAGAGGAGGCAGGCCACGGGAGGTGGCACGTGCTCCCCCTTGCCCATTCCGAATTGGACAAGGGGAGTGGGCGCGGCCCCCCTCTTTCCTTCTCCTTCTCCCTCCTTTCCCCTTTCCCCCTCTCCGTTGGAAGGAAAGGGGGGCCAAATCCTACTAGGAACGGAGTCCTAGTAGGACTCCCCCCTCTTGGTGCGCCCCCCTTGGGCTGGCCTCCTCCTCCCCCCTCCTTTATATACGTGGGCAGGGGGCACCCCAAAGACACAACAGTTGTTTCTTAGCCGTGTGCGGTGCCCCCTTCACAGTTTACTCCTCCGATCATAGCGATGTAGTGCTTATGCAAAGCCCTGTGCGGATCACATCACCAACACCGTCGCCACGCTGTCGTGCTGACAGAACTCTCCCTCGACCCTCTACTGGATCAAGAGATCGAGGGAGGTCATCTAGCTGAACGTGTGCTGAACACGGAGGTGCCGTACGTTTGGTACTTGGATCGGTTGGATCGTGAAGACGTTTGACTACATCACCCGCGTTAACATAACGCTTCCGCTTTCGGTCTACGAGGTTACGTGGAGACACTCTCCCCGTCTCATTGCTATGCATCTCCTAGATAGATCTTGCATTATTGTAGGAACTTTTTTTAAATTGCATGCTACGTTCCCCAACAAACAAAGTGTGGACTTTGGTGGACCTGCCCAATGATCGGCAAGCCACTGAGAATAAATGGATCTTCAAGAGGACGACAGACACTGATGGTAGTGTTACTATCTACAAAGCTCGACTTGTCGCAAAAGGTTTTCGACAAGTTCAAGGTGTTGACTACAATGAGATTTTCTCAATCGTAGCGATGCTTAAGTCTATCCGAATCATGTTAGCAATTGCCGCATTTTATGAAATCTGGCAAATGGATGTCAAAACTGCATTCCTTAATGGATTTCTTAAGAAGAGTTGTATATGATGCAACCAAAAGGTTTTGTCGATCCTAAAGATGCTAACAAAGTGTGCAAACTCCAGCGATCCATCTATGGACTGGTGCAAACATCTCGGAGTTGGAATATACGTTTTGATAAGGTGATCAAAGCATATGGTTTTATACAGACTTATGGTGAAGCCTGTATTTACAAGAAAGTGAGTGGGAGCTCTGTAGCATTTCTGATATTCTATGTGGATGACATATTACTGATTAGAAATGATATAGAATTTCTGGATAGTATAAAAGGATACTTAAAAAGAGTTTTTCAATAAAAGGCCTCGGTGAAGCTGCTTATATATTAGGCATCAAAATCTATTCAGATAGATCAAGACGCTTGATAAGATTTTTCAATGAGTACATACCTTGACACCATTTTGAAGGAGTTCAGAATGGATCCGTCAAAGAAAGAGTTCTTGCCTGTATTGTAAGGTGTGAAGTTGAGTAAGACTCAAAGCCCGACCATGGCATAAGATAGAGAGAGAATGAAAGTCATTCCCTATGCCTCAGCAATAGGTTCTATAAAGTATGCCATGTTGTGTACCAGACCTGTTGTGTACTTTGCCATGAGTTTGGCAAGGGGGTACAATAGTGATCCAGGAGTAGATCACTAGACAACGGTCAAAATTATCCTTAGAGGACTAAGGAAATGTTTCTCGGTTATGGAGGTGATAAAGAGTTCGTCGTAAAGAGTTACGTCGATGCAAGCTTTGACACCGATCTGGATGACTCTGAGTCTTGATCTGGATACATATTGAAAGTGGGAGAAATTAGCTAGAGTAGCTCCATGCAGAGCATTGTAGACATAGAAATTTGCAAAATACGTACGGATCTAAATATGGCAGACCCGTTGACTAAACTTCTCTCACAAGAAAAACATGATCACACCTTAGTACTCTTTGGTTATTAATCACATAGCGATGTGAACTAGATTATTGACTCTAGTAAACCCTTTGGGTGTTGGTCACATGGCGATGTGAACTATGGGTGTTAATCACATGGCGATGTGATATATTGGTGTTAATTACATGGCGATGTGAACTGGATTATTGACTCTAGTACAAGTGGGAGACTGAAGGAAATATGCCCTAGAGGCAATAATAAAGTTGTTATTTTATATTTCCATATATCATGATAAATGTTTATTATTCATGCTAGAATTGTATTAACCAGAAACTTGATACATGTGTGGATACATAGACAAAACACCGTGTCCCTAGTAAGCCTCTACTAGACTAGCTCGTTAATCAAAGAAGTTTAAGTTTCCTAACCATAGACATGGGTTGTCATTTGATGAACAGGATCACATCATTAGGAGAATGATGTGATGGACAAGACCCATCCGTTAGCTTAGCATATTCATCGTTCAGTTTTATTGCTACTACTTTCTTCATGTCAAATACATATTCCTTTGACTATGAGATTATGCAACTCCCGGATACCGGAGGAATGCCTTGTGTGCTACCAAATGTCACAATGTAACTGGGTGATTATAAAGATGCTCTACAGGTATCTCCGAAGGTGTTTGTTGGGTTGGCATAGATCGACATTAGGATTAGTCACTCCGAGCATCAGAGAGGTATCTCTGGGCCCTCCCGGTAATGCACATCATAATAAGCCTTGCAAGCAATATGTGACTAATGAGTTAGTTGCAGGATGATGCATTACAGAACGAGTAAAGAGACTTTCCGGTAACGAGATTGAACTACGTATGAAGATACCAACGATCGAATCTCGGGCAAGTAACATACCGATGACAAAGGGAATATTGTATGTTGTCATTACAGTACGACCGATAAAGATCTTCGTAGAATATGTGGGAACCAATATGAGCATCCAGGTTCCGCTGTTGGTTATTGACCGGAGAGGTGTCTCGGTCATGTCTACATAGTTCTCGAACCCGTAGGGTCCGCACGCTTAACGTTCGATGACGATTTTGTATTAGATGAGTTATGTGATTTGGTGACCGAATGTTGTTCGGAGTCTCGGATGAGATCACGGATATGACGAGGAGTCTCAAAATGGTTGAGAGGTAAAGATCCATATATAGGACGATGATATTTAGACACCGGAAGTGTTCTAGGGGTATCGGGTACATATCGGGTCACCGGAAGGGGTTCCGGGCAGCCCCCCGGCAACTACATTGGCCTAATGGGCCAAGAAGGGGACAGACCAGCCCCTAGGGGGCTGGTGCGCCCCATGTAGGCCGAAATAAGGGGTAAGGAAACAGGAGAAGAGGGAAAGGAAGGGGAGGGATTCGGCCTCCCCCTTCCTTCTCTCCTCCCTCCTCCTTCCTTCCTCCTTCGGATGAATATGGAAGGGGGGAGGCCGAATTGGGAGGCGCCCAAGTAGGATTCCTCCTACTTGGGGCGCACCCTTGGCTGCCTCTCCTCCCCTCCAACCTATATATATGAGGGGGCACTGCTAGAACACACAACATTGATTCCGAGCCGTGTGCAGCGCCCCCCTCCACAGTTTACGCCTCCGGTCATATTGTCGTAGTGCTTAGGCGAAGCCCAGCGCGGATCACTTCACCATCATCGTCATCACGCCGTCGTGCTGAAGAAACTCTCCCTCGACACTTTGCTAGATCAAGAGTTCGAGGGACGTCATCAAGCTGAACGTGTGCAGAACTCAGAGGTGTCGTACGTTCGGTGCTTGATCGGTCGGAACGAGAAGAAGTTTGACTACATCAACCGCGTTGTCTAACGCTTCCGCTTTTGGTCTATGAGGGTACGTGGACACACTCTCCCCCTCTCATTGCTATGCATCTCCTAGATAGATCTTGCGTGAGCGTAGGATTTTTTTTAAATTGCATGCTATGTTTCCCAACAGTTCCCACATATTCTACGAAGATCTTTATCGGTCGTACCGTAATGACGACATACTTTATTCCCTTTGTCATCGGTATGTTACTTGCCCGAGATTTGATCGTCGGTATCTTCATACCTAGTTCAATCTCATTACCGGCAAGTCTCTTTACTCGTTCCGTAATACATCATTCGACAACTAACTCATTAGTTACATCGCTTGCAAGGCTTCTTATGATGTGCATTACCGAGAGGGCCCAGAGATACCTCTCTGATACTCGGAGCGAGAAATCCTAATCTCGATCTATGCCAACCCAACAAACACCTTCGGAGATACCTATAGAGCATCTTTTTAATCACCCAGTTACGTTGTGACGTTTGATAGCACACAAGGTATTCCTTCGGTATCCAGGAGTTGCATAATCTCATAGTCGAAGGAATATGTATTTGACATGAAGAAAGCAATAGCAATAAAACTGAACGATCAATATGCTAAGCTAATGGATGGGTCTTGTCCATCACATCATCTACTATATATAAATAGCTAGCCCCCAATGCTAGGAATTCTCTAGATTCTCCTCGAGCCACATCATCCAAATTAATTTAGCCCTTGGATATACTAGATCACTCAACAATATCCGTCGGGTCAACACACTAAGAGCTACTGCAGCTACCATATGTAGTAACTGCCGCATGCATGCAAATGCAGGCAGTAACTCCCACCTATAAATATTTTACTCAAGGAACGCATGCAGCTCATAGCCTCATACTGAGTGCTCTATATGAAAAAAAGTGAGTCGTGCATACATATTTTATTTTGTTTTGGCCTAACTTTGAATTATAGATATACATATTTATTTACTTATTTGTTTGTAAAATAATGATAAACAAATTATCTTACTTCAGGAGAAGCTATAAAGACAATAGCTAAATGGTTAATTCAACACAGTTTTTATTTCATACAAAATCTCGCCGCAATGCGCGGGGCATCGTCTAGTTCTCCTAATGATGTGATCTCGTTCATCAAATGACAACACATGTCCATGGTTAGAAAACTTAATCATCTTTGATTAACGAGCTAGTCTAGTAGAGGCTTACTAGGGACACGGTGTTTTGTCTATGTATCCACACATGTATCAAGTTTCCAGTTAATACAATTCTAGCATTAATAATAAACATTTATCATGTTATAAGGAAATATAAAATAAGAACTTTATTATTGCCTCTAGGGCATATTTCCTTTAGTCTCCCACTTGCACTAGAGTCAATAATCTAGATTACATTGTAATGATTCTAACACCCATGGAGTCTTGGTGTTGATCATGTTTTGCTCGTGGAAGAGGCTTAGTCAACGGGTTTGCCATATTCAGATCCGTATGTATTTTGCAAATCTCTATGTCTCCCTCCTTGACTTGATCACGGATGGAGTTGAAGCGTCTCTTGATGTGTTTGATTCTTTTGTGAAATCTGGATTCCTTCGCCAAGGCAATTGATCTAGTATTGTCACAAAAGATTTTCATTGGACCCGATGCACTAGGTATTACACCTAGATCGGATATGAACTCCTTCATCCAGACTCCTTCATTCGCTGCTTCCGAAGCAGCTATGTAGTATGCTTCACACGTAGATCCCGCCACGACGCTTTGCTTGGAACTGCACCAACTGACAACTCCACCATTCAATATAAATACATATCCGGGTTGTGAATTAGAGTCACCCGGATCTGTGTCGACGTAACCATTTACGACGAGCTCTTTGTCACCTCCATAAATGGGAAACATATCCTTAGTCCTTTTCAGGTACTTCAGGATGTTCTTGACCGATGTCCAGTGATCCACTCCTGGATTACTTTGGTACCTCCCTGCTAGACTTATAGCAAGGCACACATCAGGTCTGGTACATAGCATAGCATACATGATAGAACCTATGGCTGAGGCATAGGGAATGACTTTCATTTTCTCTCTATCTTCTGTAGTGCTCGGGTATTGAGTCTGACTTAATTTCACACCTTGTAACACAGGTAAGAACCCTTTCTTTTTGAACTTCTTCAAAACTTTATCAAGGTATGTGCTTTGTGAAAGTCCAATTAAGCGTCTTGATCTATCTCTATAGATCTTGATGCCCAATATATAAGCAGCTTCCCCGAGGTCTTTCATTGAAAAACTTTTATTCAAGTATCCTTTTATGCTATCCAGAAATTCTATATAATTTCCAATCAACAATATGTCATCCAGATATAATATTAGAAATGCTATAGATCTCCCACTCACTTTCTTGTAAATACAGGCTTCTCCAAAAGTCTGTATAAAACCATATGCTTTGATCACCTCATCAAAGCGTATATTCCAACTCCGAATGCTTCCACCAGTCCATAAATGGATCGCTGGAGCTTGCACACTTTGTTAGCACCTTTAGGATCGACAAAACCTTCTGGTTGCATCATATACAACTCTTCTTTAAGAAATCCATTAAGGAATGCAGTTTTGACGTCAATTTGTCAGATTTCATAATCATAAAATGCGACAATTGCTAACATGATTCAGACAGACTTAAGCATCGCTACGGGTGAGAAAGTCTCATCGTAGTCAACTCCTTGAACTTGTCGAAAACCATTTGTGACAAGTCGAGCTTTGTAGACAGTAACATTACCATCAGCGTTAGTCTTCTTCTTGAAGATCCATTTATTCTCTATGGCTCGCCGATCATTGGTCAACTCAACCAAAGTCCATACTTTGTTCTCCTACATGGATCCTATCTCAGATTTCATGCCCTCAAGCCATTTTGCGGAATATGGGCTCATCGTAGCTTCTTCATAGTTTGTAGGTTCGTCATGGTCTAGTAACATGACTTCCAGAACAGGATTCTGGTACCACTTTGGTGCGGAACATGCTCTGGTTGACCTATGAGGTTCGGTAGTAACTTGATCTGAAGTTTCATGATCATTATCATTAGCTTCCTCTCTAGTTGGTGTAGGCATCACATGAATGGTTTTCTGTGATGAGTTACTTTCCAATTCAAGAGAAGGTACAGTTACCTCATCAAGTTCGACTTTCCTCCCACTCACTTCTTTCGAGAGAAACTCCTTCTCTAGAAAGGATCCATTCTTAGCAACAAAGATCTTGCTTTCAGATCTATGGTGGAAGGTGTACCCAACAGTTTCTTTTGGGTATCCTATGAAGACGCACTTCTCCGATTTGGGTTCGAGCTTATCAGGCTGAAGCTTTTTCACATAAGCATCGCGACCCCAAACTTTATGAAAAATGACAGGTTAGGTTTCTTGCCAAACCACAGTTCATATGGTGTCATCTCAACGGATTTAGACGGTGCCCTATTTAACGTGAATGCAGCTGTCTCTAATGCATAACCCCAAAACGGTAGTGGTAAATCGGTAAGAGACATCATAGATCGCACCATATCTAATAAAGTACGGTTACGACATTCGGACACACCATTACGATGTGGTGCTCCAGGTGGCGTGTTGTGATACTATTCCAAATTGTTTTAAATGAAGGCCAAACTCGTAACTCAAATATTCGCCTCCGCGATCAGATTGTAGAAACTTTATTTTCTTGTTATGATGGTTCTCTACTTCACTCTGAAATTCTTTGAACTTTTCAAATGTTTCAGACTTGTGTTTCATTAAGTAGATATACCTATATCTGCTCTAATCATCTGTGAAGGTCAGAAAATAATGATGCCCGCCGCGAGCCTCAACACTCATCAGACCGCATACATCGGTATTTATTATTTCCAATAAGTCAGTGGCTCGCTCCATTGTTTCGGAGAACGGAGTCTTAGTCATCTTGCCCATGAGGCATGGTTCGCAAGCATCAAATGATTCATAATCAAGTGATTCCAAAAGTCCATCCGCATGGAGTTTCTTCATGCGCTTTACACCAATATGACCTAAGTGGCAGTGCCACAAATATGTTGCACTATCATTATCAACTTTGCATCTTTTGGCATCAATATTATGAATATGTGTATCACCACGATCGAGATTCAACAAAAATAGACCATTCTTCAAGGGTGCATGACCATAAAAGATATTACTCATATAAATAGAACAACCATTATTCTCTGGTTTAAATGAATAACCGTCTCGCATTAAACAAGATCCAAATATAATGTTCATGCTCAACGCTGGCACCAAATAACAATTATTCTGGTCTAAAACTAATCCCGAAGGTATATGTAGAGGTAGCGTGCCGACGGCGATCACATCGACCTTGGAAGTATTCCCGACGCGCATCATCACCTCGTCCTTAGCCAATCTTCGTTTAATCCGTAGCCCCTGTTTCGAGTTACAAATTTGAGTAACCGGACCAGTATCAAATACCCAGGTGCTACTACGAGCATTAGTAAGGTACACATCAATGATATGTATATCACATATACCTTTGTTCGCTTTGCCATCCTTCTTATCCGCCAAATACTAGGGGCAGTTCCGCTTCCAGTGACCGGTCCCTTTGCAATAGAAGCACTCAGTTTCAGGCTTAGGTTCAGACTTGGGCTTCTTCCCTAGAGTGGCAACTTGCTTGCCATTCTTCTTGCAGTTCCCCTTCTTACTTTGTCCTTTTTCTTGAAACTAGTGGTCTTGTTAACCATCAACACTTGATGCTCCTTCTTGATTTCTACCTCCGCAGCTTTGAGCATAGCGAAGAGCTCAGGAATTGTCTTATCAATCCCTTGCATATTATAGTTCATCACGAAGCCTTTGTAGCTTGGTGGCAGTGATTGAAGAACTATGTCAATAACACTCACTACAAAAAAAAGACACATCCGTGACATTTTGGGCCGAACGAAGTTTTTTTTTTGTCATACATATGACACTTCTATGACGATAATTGTGACAAAACCCGGTATCATCATAGATGTGGTGGGCTCCTACTTCCATGACAAAAAATCATGACAGAAAATGGGCTTTTCATCCTGGGCGGGCCAGGGACGCAGCTGCATGGCATTCTTTGGGCAGTCCAGGACGGAAAAAACCGTGGTAGAAGCGAGGGCGAGGAAAATTTCGTGGAGTTCCCGGTTACGGTGGGAGGTCGGGGGCCGAGCGATGCGCATTTCTCTCGTACACGTACGCGCGTGTGTGCGAGGCGTTGGCTCTAACTGAACCCGAGCAAGGCGTTGGGCTCTAACTGAACCCGAGCGATTGCACTGCAGGCTACGCGTTACTGAACCCAAGCGATCGATCGATGGCTGTTAACTGAACCCGATCGAGCGATTCCTTCGCTACTGCTGCTAACTGAAGCCGATCGATGCTGCCTCTGGATGAACAGTGAGCGTTGCTGGGGGGTTTGGATGAACAGTTCCCGGTGGGGGTGGATGAACAGGACCCCGTGGTGTTGCCTCTGGATGAACAGGACCCCGATCGATCGAGCCGGTTGGGGCTGGATGAACAGGACCCCGTGGAGGGCAGGATGAACAGGACCACCCCGTGGAGGGCAGAATGAACAGTAGACGGTGGAGGGCTGGATGAACAGTAGCCCGTGGAGGGGTGGTTGAACAGGAGCCCGTGGAGAGGGCTGGTTGAACAGTAGCCGGTGGAGTAGCGCGTGGTGGAGGCTGGATGAACAGGAGCCCGTGGATGAACAGTCGCAGGTGGAGGCTGGAGGAGGTCGACGGTGGATGAACAGTAGCCCGTGGAGGCTGGAGGGGGTCGACGGTGGAGATGAACAGTATCCCGTGGAGTCCCGTTTTGCGGTACGCCACACCCCTCCCGATGAACAGGACCCCCGTTTCGACCGTAGCGCTCCAACACAAGTCCGTTTCCTCCGTTTTGCGGTACGCCACACCCCTCCCGATCAACAGGACCCCCGTTTCGACCGTAGGAGGTCCGTTTCCTCCGTTTTGCGGTACGCCAGACCCCTCCCGATGAACAGGATCCCGTTTCAAACGTGGCCGGTCGAACACAAGGCCGTTTCCTCCGTTCTGCGGTACGCCAGGCCTCGTTTCCATCGGTTGTTCCGTCCAAGCCCTCCCGATGAACACGACGACGCATTCCGTTCCGACCCAGCCGGTTGGCTCCCCATGAACACGACGACGACGCTGTTTCTCCGTTCCGACCCAGCCATGTACACGAGCCCTGGCCGTACGTATGCGCGAGTAGGCGTTCGAGACCCTGCCCGTATGTACGTACGTGGCCGTATTTTCTTTCTTGCACACTGGCCGCTGTACGTACGTGTACATGCTACGTGCGCGCCTCTACTACGACACGTGCGCGCCTCTACATCCACCAGTATATATGTACGTACACGTTCGCGACCAGAATGACAATGCTACGTACGCTTCGACCAGGTGGGTCCCGACTGTCAGGCACTTCCTTGCCTGCGAAGATGTAGCTGGTGGGTCCCAGCAGTCAGGGGGCGAATCGTTTTTTTTGCCCGGACGCACTTCCTTGCGTGCGAAGATGTAGCTGGTGGGTCCCAGCAGTCAGGGGGAAACGTTTTTTTCGCGAAATACAGTGGCCCGTCCGGTGGGTCCCAGCTGTCAGGTGGAGGAATCATTATTTTCCGCGTAATAAGGAGGCACTTCCTTGCTGCGGCCGTGGACCCAGCTGTCAGCCTCTCCACGTACAGTCCACGTCCGATGGAAGTCGTTCCTTGACCACGTTGACCACGCCGCGCCGAGAGCACCAGGGCGGTGGACGACGGCGAGGCCTAGGAAGGGGACGACGGGGAGCCGGGGAAGACGCGGCAGTGGAAGCCCGCGCGGAGAGGAGTACGAGGGTTCACTGGTTCGGCTGCGGTGTGAGGCTGCCGTCGCCGCAGGGCCTGGCCAGCGGTGGGAATAGTAGGGGGCGGTGAGGCCTCCGCGGCAGCACAGCCGGCCACGGGAGGCAGGAGCATGCGGCACGACCGGCGCTGCTTTGGGCGGCTGGAGCAAGAAGACCAGAGGTTGAAGAAGCACTACGGCCGTTGGATGGACATCGTACGGTCACTGGAGCTAGAATCGTTCATATTGACTAAAGTTGACAAAGGCCCCCGTCCCAGTCAACTTAGTAGGCCCACAAGTCAGCCTCCCACCATGGTGGGTCCCAGCTAGCAGGGGGAGTATTCATTTTTTTGTGCGTAATAAGGAGGCACTTCCTTGCGTGCGAAGATATAGCTGGTGGGTCCGAGCTGTCAGCGGCGGTAACGTTTTTTTCGCGAAATACAGAGGCCCTTTCGGTGGGTCCCTGATGTCAGGTGGAGGAATCATTATTTTGCGCGTAATAAGGAGGCATTTCCTTGCGTGCGGCCGTGGACCCAGCTGTCGGCCTCTCCACGTACAGTCCACTTCAGATGCATGTCGGTCGTTGACCACGTTGACCAGGCCGCGCCGAGAGCACCAGGGCGGTGGACGACGGCGAGGCCTAGGAAGGGAACGACACGGAGGCAGGGAAGACTCGGCAGTTGTTTCCCACGCGGAGGGGAGTACGACTGTACGAGGGTTTACTGGTTCGTCTGCCGTCGCCGGAGAATAACAGCAGGTGTGGGTGAGTAGAGGGATGGCTAGGCCAGCGATGGGAGTACGGTGGGGCGGTGAGGCCTGCGCGGCAGCAGAGCCGGCCGCGGGGAGGAGGGAGCAGGCAGTCCCGCCGGCGCTTGTTTGAGCGGCTGGAGCAGGAAGAGCAGAGATTGAAGAAGCACGACGGCCGTTGGATGGCCATCCAACAGTCACTGCTTGTGCGTCAACCTTTTTTTAGGAAAGCCTCAAATCTGTGGAAAACAGCATACACCCATCTGCCATTATTTCTAATAATTTACAGCCCATTTGCTAATTATTAAGGTTTTTTTGGAGCCCATATTCTTTTTGTTAGCATTACAGCCCATATTGTGGCCACGGTTAAAAAATTATACGAAATTTTGCATATTTCGGTGCGGTCCGAACTGTTTTTAATCCCGAAATTTCGACTCACATTCAAACTGATTTTAAAAATAAATGTATATCAATATAAAATCCAACAAATTCTCCACGCATAAAAATTAATGTAATTTAAAATCTCGAAATGAAAAAAAGATATTTGAAACTAATTGCCGGTTTGATGTGTTTTAAAAATGTACAGCCCATTTCTCATTACTGATGGGCCATTTTCTCGGCCAGCCGAATGAAAGCTCTCCTCGTCTTGAAAGATTTGCAGCCCAACAGGCCTGACAAAGCGACTTACTTGGCAAATCACAAAAAAACTGGGCTGTGGCCGTGGACCCAGCTGTCAGCCTCTCCACGTACAGTACTCTTCCGATGGAAGTCGTTCCTTGACCACGTTGACCACGCCGCGCGGAGAGCACCACGGCGGTGGACGACGGCGAGGCCTAGGAAGGGGACGACGCGGAGCCGGGGAAGACGCGGCAGTGGAAGCCCGCGCGGAGAGGAGTACGAGGGTTCACTGGTTCGGCTGCGGTGTGAGGCTGCCGTCGCCGCAGGGCCTGGCCAGCGGTGGGAATAGTAGGGGGCGGTGAGGCCTCCGCGGCAGCACAGCCGGCCACGGGAGGCAGGAGCATGCGGCACGACCGGCGCTGCTTTGGGCGGCTGGAGCAAGAAGACCAGAGGTTGAAGAAGCACTACGGCCGTTGGATGGACATCGTACGGTCACTGGAGCTAGAATCGTTCATATTGACTAAAGTTGACAAAGGCCCCCGTCCCAGTCAACTTAGTAGGCCCACAAGTCAGCCTCCCACCATGGTGGGTCCCAGTAAGCAGGGGGAGTATTCATTTTTTTGTGCGTAATAAGGAGGCACTTCTAGTGGGTCCGAGCTAACAGCGGGGGGAACATTTTTTTCGCGAAATACGCTGGCCCGTCCGGTGGGTCCCAGCAGTTAGGGGGGGAAACGTTTTTTTCGCGAAATAAGGTGGCCCGTCCGGTGGGTCCCTGCTGTCAGGTGGAGGAATAATTATTTTGCGCGTAATAAGGAGGCACTTCCTTGCGGCCGCCTGGACCCAGCTGTCAGCCTCTCCACGTACAGTACTCTTCCGATGGAAGTCGGTCGTTGACCACATTGACCACGCCGCGCCGAGAGCACCAGGGCGGTGGTCTGGACGACGGCGAGGCCTAGGAAGGGGACGGCATGGAGCCGGGGAAGACGCAGCAGTGGAAGCCCGCGCGGAGAGGAGTACGAGGGTTCACTGGTTCGGCTGCGGTGTGAGGCTGCCGTCGCCGCAGAATAACAGGGGGTGTGGGTGAGTAGAGGGATGGCCTGGCCAGCGGTGGGAGTAGTACGGGGCGGTGAGGCCTCCGCGGCATCACAGCCGGCCACGGGAGGCAGGAGCACGCGACACGACCGGCGCTGCTTTGGGCGGCTGGAGCAAGAAGACCAGAGGTTGAAGAAGCACTACGGCCGTTGGATGGACATCGTACGATCACTGCAGCTAGAATCGTTTATATTGACTAAGTTGACAAAGCCCTTGGTACGCGTCAACTTAGTAGGCCCACAGCTCGGATTTGGCAGAGAACATATAGCCCATTTGCGATTTGTAAGAATGTACAACCCATTTTTTAATTCTAATGGAATTTACTACAGCCCATTTACAGTTTGTTAAAAGTACAGCCCAACTTCTAGCTAGGACAACGATTAATAATTTCAAACAACCGCTCAAAACAGAATTCAAAAAAAATTCCCACATTTTGATGGGATCCGAAATATTTTTATCCGAAATTTCTAGTCAGGTTAAATATAATTTCAAAATAAAGTTGTATTACGTTAAAATCCAACGAAATATTGCGCGCGCAACAAGTAATGAAATTAAAATTTTCAAATTCCAAAAATAATATATTTTTCAAACTAATTACGTGTTTGGTGCATAGTAACTGTCCAGTTATTATAATTACATCCCATTTATTATTTCTTAAAGTCCATTTTCTTGTTAAGCCTAATGCATACCTCCTAGGAAAGTTTGCAGCCCAGCGGGGCGGAGAATAACAAGTTGACCCGGATATTGTGTACAACTGTCGGCCCAGTTGCATTGCTGATGTTGAAAAAAAGGCCTGTGTAGTACAGTACAACCTAACATGGTTACTCAGCCCACATTCAGCGACGCCGGAAAGGCCCAAACAAGGCTTCTGTACAACTTTTTGAAGTCACTGAGCTCAATTAATAACTTAAGAAAAAAGTTAGATTACAGTGGAACCTAATTAAAAGCTGTCACGAGCAAATAAATAATTCAACGGGTCCCACTTGTGCGTGTGCGCGTGTGTGTGCGTGTGTGTGTGAGAGAGAGAGAGATAGAGAGAGAGACCCATCTGTCAATGCTCGTAAATACATCTTTCAGCCATATGCATTGCTGATGCTCAGTATAAACTTATATAGTTGACACAATCATATAGATCATCATAGCACACTGAACTTGCATACAAAAATTTCACGCAGGCGGCACAATCAGGATGGAAGCAGTGGATCGCTACGGGAAGGGCTATGTTGAAACCAACGAAGTCGTACATAACGGTTCATCGTCTTTATCAATGACGGGGAAATATCTTGAATGTTGTGCAAAGAAAACAGACACACAACACAATAAGTTCTGCTAGCACATTAAGTTGACGTACGGCCCTTTCTAAAAAAAGTTCAGGTAAAAAATTAGAACAGGTCACAATCAAATGTACTGGCATATCAGTGCTTCACACCCATAGCTCGGATTTAACTAGTATCTGACAAGATTCAGTTGTTACCTCAAATTAGAGCACATCCAGGCAGCCAGCCCTGCCTCTTCTCCCAAAGAAGCAGTGGCCTCCGCCGCGCGATGGAGTAGGCCCTGTGCCATCCATCGTTCCGAGCAACACGGGGAAAGTCTGACGTTGACTCCTGTAATGGACGTCGTCGACGGACCCTGGCACCAGCGGCGGCGGCAGGACTTCGATTGATGGATTGACCACTTCTTCGACATGCACGAACACTCGATACAGGTACATCCCTAACGTGGTCCGCGGCGGCCTTGGTGGCGACGAATAGTACAACCCCGGTTCCTGCACCGGTATCTCAACACCAATCACCTTCGGTATGGTGGACGGCTTCTTCATCCATGCCATAACCGTCAGAGCCCAGCTGTCTGGAGGAACAAACATACTTACGAGCTCACCTCCAAGGTCGTTGATAAGCTCGTTCATGGACTCGCTGTTCCAAGCACGTCGAGGCATGCCGTGGAAGGTAAGCTTTGTTAAAAACTCAAGCTCAGAGGGCACCGAGCCCCATCCTGGGTGCCACCGATCAAAGCTCACCAGCGCGCCATCGCAGAACAAACGCCGGGAAGATTCGAACACACGACTGCAGTCGAAAGTTGTCCGGAACCTGACGAAGAAATCAGCCGGTGGCGGACAGACTTCGACGAGCAAGTCACTTATTTGGATGCCGTGCGCAATGCCAAGAGCTTTGACAAGGTCGTCCGGCGAGACGGGAGGCCGGTCGCCGTTGATGGTTACCATCAGCACTTTGCCGGCAAACTGGTCGTCAAGCGCCGCCATGCCACTGTTGAGCGACAGCACGCAGCGACCGAAGGCAGGACGGACCTCAGGATCTCCGGCTCGGAGATCCGCGTTGACCGGCGACATGATAGTGCGCTTGAGTACAGGGAGTACAGGAGGGGGATTTGGGGGAACTGGAGTAGGAATCGAGATTCCAGAGGTGGGGGAGGGGCGGGAGACTGGGGATGAAAAGGTAGCATGAATTTCGAGCACGCGCCAATATGCTCTCGGCGCGCAAGCGCACGAAAACACCGGTGGCGCCCACATGTCGGCCTAAGAGTCCTTATTCTTTCTTTTTTGGAGAGCCCGGCCTTTTTTTCAGGATCTTTTGAGAGCCCGGCCTGAGAGTCATAATTGACCTGTTTGGCATTGCGTTACTACTCGGCCCATATTCAACGACACCTCACTGGCCCAAACAAGTGTACATCATCGAAAAGACACTGAGCTCAAATTATATAACTTGAAAAAAGGAGATATACTCTGAACACTGGAGAATGGTGATGCCCTCATTTAGCCCACCAGTAGTTCGAGACAATAAACAGTTCGAAACAACGATATATACAACATTCAAACACTGACTAGTGACTACTACTGACATAAACAGCAAGACATGATAGTTCATAAGAAGTCTTGCTACACCACCAAAACGCACCCATCTGCAGCGCTCAGACTCTCGTGATCCAGACGAGAATGACATTCTAAACAGAAGCAACTATTACATAGTAAGAGTGACATAGACGAGGATGACCAAATGACAAGGAATATGCATAACAAAAGAAAGAACTACCCATCCAGAACCAGCAGCAAAGACAACAAAGTCATTCGAAGAGATGATCCAACACCATCATAATTTGCAGCCCCGCTTCAGCGACCAGTGATCCGGAGACACCAGTACTCCACCCTTTCGATGCAACAGCCCAATTACCTATCAACCTGAAGGCTTGAACCACATCACTGCCTGTCGTAATTGAGACATCCAAGGATCAAAGTTAATCCGGATGCCTTTGTCATTCTCACCTTCTTTTGGCTGCAGGCTGTATCGTTGACAATCAGGGGAGTTTGCTCCCGAACTCCTAGGGCTCGCCGTGTAGACACAGTTTTCCATAGCAAACAGAGCCTCTCTGCCATCAAGGTCCTTGCCAACGGTGATCTCCTGGTTAATCGGATAATTGAGTCCGAGAAACAGAGAGTGTGAACCAAGGCTGTTTACCCGCCTCCAACTAAAAAATCCTAAAGGCCCCAACAAGCTGGTATCCTGCTCATAGACGTAACAGCCACTGTCCGGATACTCACGTATTACACGGTGCTTGTATACAGTGGGGTTTTTGCAATATAACTTTTCCGGCTCATGTGTCCGAATGATCATCAGTCTTTTGCCGTCGTCTGATCGAGCGAGGAACCAGTTGTGCTTCCCTGTTTTTGGCAAAGGTGGTGTGATTACAAAGGGCAGTAACTGTAGGGACACTGCATCATATCAAAAAGGACAGGCATTGTTAATGTAAGATCAGCATTGTTCAGAGTATGAGTAGGATAATGCAAGAAACAGCATTGATATGTCCCTGTTGGAACTGGGAGGAAAATACAGGGAAATGTATACTGGGTTCGAAAATATAGAAGTGCCATGCATGGTTATACTCATGTTATCTCGCAATCGATTCTTCACAGGAAACTACCATGTCATGCATGTTATGTACTCCCTCCGTTCCCAAATATTTGTCTTTCTAGGCATTTCAAATAGACACAACATACGGATGTATGTAGACATATTTTAGAGTGTAGATTCACTCATTTTGCTCCGTATGTAGTCACTTGTTAAAATCTCTAGAAAGACAAATATTTGGGAACGGAGGGAGTAATCATGTTCTGTCCTCACAAACAAATTCTTCAAGGTAACTAACAGACCATGCATTGTTATATACTCGTGTTCTGTGGGCAAAATTTTGTGAGGATATTATTCTAGCCATTGATTGCTGAAGGGCGAATATAGGTATGTACACATGGTAAGCATTGCAGGATTTCACTACTTCCAAATATAGAGTTCTCCATATGCACATTTACTTCCCTAATGTATGGTTAGATGAAACCAACAGTGTGGTGCATGTTTCTACATCATGAAAATGAGGAAACTAACATGGCCATTGATACACACTCATATTTAGTAGTAGTATATAGATTACTGTAAAATAAGGATAATATCCATATATTCCTAACCGTTTGATTATTCAGGGTACAAATTGGCTGTAATGACATGGTCACAATCGCATGAATTAACTCATTCCAAATATAGCTGATTTACGGCGTCTCTAATACATTGCCATAGTTCTACTCAAATTCTGCTCAAACAGGGATATGCCAATCATCACAAAAAGTTCAAACAGTGTCATGGCGTCATCATTAACATGAGACGGAAACAACTTACACGCGCCGTCCCAGCAATACGTGGTGCCATCTGCTTTGTCGATCGCGTAGATGATGCCATTGTGTTCAATAGCATCACAGAAGTGTGTATCAGCTTTGACGATGATCCACTGCGAGCCGAGTTGTCTCCAGCTAAAGAAGGCACCGGCGTAAAGATAGGCGAGTCCGCGGTCGAACAAGGCAATTAGCTTGAAGTCTGCGTAATTCGCATGTCGTGTGGGCACTTGGCAGATTACAATCTTCTGCAAAACAAGGTCCGTCCAACTGACGTAGTAATCTAGATGACTTGGACCGCGATGGTAATACTCTATATAATCCAACGGAGGAAGGATAATCTCATGGGAGGTCTGGAAGTTCACGAGCACCAACTTTTTACCGTCTTCTCTGAAGGCAGCCATCCAGTGGGAGTTCATGCCGACCCAGTACATACCTGCCAAGAAGTTTCGGGCGATGGTGATCGGATCGATGTCGAGGGAAATGATGTACGGCGACCCACTACATACCTGCAAAGAAGTTTCGGCTAATGGAGATCGGATTGAAGTCGAGGGGCATCATGCACGCCTCCGTATCATGGTGAGCCAATCTCGCAAGACCAGATAGCAGCAAGCAGGGTGTCTTGAAAAGCTTAGGCCTCGCTTCGACGATGGCCGTGTGCATGTCCCTCGAGCATGCAGCCAGCCGCAGGGCGCTCAACATATCCATACACGAACAACAGAGGTCGAGGATGTCACTGGGGAGATTGCTCCAATCGCGGCTCATATGGATGCTGCGCGGTTCGCGTTCGGCCATGGTGGAGTTTGGAAGGGGGCTTGATTTACGGGGGAGAAGGATGTCGGTGCTGGAGCGGCTAGCGAGGGAATAGTGGTACTGGGGGAGGCGAGTGAGGCGACGGTACACGGGGGCACAGTGAGATGGAGACGGAGACGGAGACGGAGAAGGAGATGGAGATGGAGTGGTGCTATGGGAGCGGAGAGGGAGACGAGGCGAGGCGCCAATGTGCTGTACAGCGGCGGTGACAGACTGCACAGTGCACAGGGTGAGGCTGACTTTGGTAACCCGAACACGCCGCCTGGACTAGTGTCAGGCGCAGGGTGTTGTCACTTCACTGTGAGGACCGGATGAATAGTATTTTGACCATCAAGTGTACCACAGTTGTACTACTACTACTACTAGTAGGAACATGAGTACTCCAGTATTGTATAGCGGAAATAGGTCTCCCGTGCTAGCATGCCTGTTCACTTCATCGTTCAGGTATCATCCATATTGCGAGCAGAACCAAATTCTCGTGCATGCCCAATCAACGCCCTGCCGCGATGCATGCAGTGGTCGTTCTGGTGCATCAAGGACGGCATGCAGATCGTTCCACACTTGAGAAGAGGAAAAATGGAAAGGTAGAACGCGGCAGCAGAGGAAGAGAACGCTGGCTAACGAGGCTGGGAGGGGATCGAGCAGGAAGTTAATGCTCCACGCCTAAAGGTTTTGGGAAAACCTGATTTTCATAAGGTGACTTATACTCACCTAAACGGAGGGAGTATTCCTTAACCAGAGAATGTTGTGTCTCCCACTCACGCGCTCAAAAAAAAACTACGACACATTTTTTTATCTGTTTGCATAGGTCCCACCTATCAGGAAGGATGGGCACGTACACGAACAGGTACGACTCATCAGTCTACCCGCATAGCCTTTTCGTTTAGTCTACCTAGCCGTCTAATCAACTGCCTGCACGCCACTTCTCCCATTTACTTCTCCATCGGGAACCGATTCTCCTCGGCTTCTTCACCTCCCCTTCGTCTTCATTTGCATCCAAACCCCACTGCGTTCACATTGTTTTAACCTCTTTAAATAATCATCTACTACTTCAGTTAGACTAGCCATCTAATCCTAATTCTCCAAACCATAGCCCTCCGTTCCAGCGGTTCCAAATGGCGAAAGAGATCGAGATGCAGGTTTTTAGCGTCCAACATGTCCTCGTCGAAGGCTCGATGCGCATAGTTGCCACCGTCACCGTCCACCCAAGGGTTGTTCGGCAGTGGATCAACAATGTATCCAACTCCCTCGAAAAGGTAGAGACGAGGGTCATCGGTCTCGACGCAGAGTACACGGAGCGTGCCCCTGGGAAGATCCAGCGCGCCGCCGTCCTTCAGCTGTGCCTCGAAGATGATGTTTTGGTGTACCACATCATACACTCGCCCTCCATACCAGGTGAGCTTCACGATTTCTTGTCTCGGGAGGACGTATACTTCTGTGGGGCAGCCATCGAAGGGGACAAACAGAAGCTGGAGCCGTACAACCTTGATTTGAAAAGCATCGCTGACCTACAAACCAGAATCAAAATTCCTGTAGAAGATTGTGATAAACAGACACCATCCCTATTCGACGTAGCAAATTTTGTGCTCGGTACAAATCTTCAGAAGGGTGACGAGACGGTGGCATTAAGGTCGTCTGGATGGGAGAATTATCCCTTGACGTACGAGCGGATAAAATATGCTGCCCTCGATGCCCGTGTGAGTTTCGAGATAGCTGCAAGGTCCAAAGAGCTTGTTGCGAAGCCGTCTCCCACAGAGAATGAGAACAAGAAGAAGAAGAAGAAGAAGAAGAAGAAGAAGAAGAAGAAAAGGCTGCACCAGCAGGAGGGCATTATGGATGGATGAACTATTTCCTCTCTTGTAAAAAAAATTATTCCCTCTCGGTGTATATTGATATAGATGGACTATTTCGATGGTGTGCATGTCTTTGGAACAGAGTAGTAGCGTGGGTCCGCTTGACTATAAGGAACTATTTATCCGCATATATAGCTTTCTCTGCTACTCCTTCCAGTGATCGGTATGCAGTGCATGTGTCCGTAGACATGACAGCTTGTCCATGGAAGTTCAACTACGGCGACCATCACGTTTCATCTCGCGATTCCCACGACGCCTCTCCAACCCACGGCACCACGCCCCCCGACGTGCGCCTCACCCCTCTCGGCCGCACCGCCCCTCTGCCTTTGTGTGCATGACATGTGGGCCACCTAAAATGCGGCGAGCATCAAGTTTCTACCACAGCCACCCGCGATTCCCACGACGCCGCTCGAACCCATGAAACCACACGTCCCCCGACCTGCGGCTCACCCCTCTTGGCCCCACTGCCCCTCTGCCTACGGGAGCATTACATGTGGACCAGTCACCTATCGGGTCCACATGTTATTGACTCAAAGGTAGGTGTAGTAAGGCGCTGAAGCTCAGTCCCGACGGCCCTGAGAGGGAAATGTAACTCCTGCGCCAGGGCTTGTGGTGCTCCCGCAGCACGAACTCGTGCCAAACTCGAGATTTGTTTCTTTACTATACATGCACGCAACGATTTAATGGACATTGTAATCTCAACATGTGATGGGGAGCTCTAAATTTGAATTTGAAACTTATAAAACGAAAAGATTCAAAACAAATAAACTGGGAGAGAGGGAGTATATCGTAGGATGTGTCCCATACAAAATAAGTCCCCTGGTTTGTCACCGCGAAGATGCGGTTAGAAAGGAGCACAGCGTCTTCCTACTCGTACGGCAACAAATCGGCCGCAGACAGCATGGTCCGCCTTTGACCGCCATGTGCAAGGTTCGTGCTATCTTATTCAATCTCACCGTGGTTCCATCGTACCAATTCATGCGGTGGCCCGTTGCATGGCTGATCCCAATGTTGGACAAAGGTTCTACGGGAACGGTGTCACCGTTGTAAATGTTGTGCAAATTGATGTTGGTACCCTCCCGTACATATGCAAGCCAATCTCCACTCGCACCGAGCCTAACCTGTGAAACAGTGGGCAGGGGGAGAATTAGGAAATGGACACGGAAGTAGTCTTTAGAATGCATTTACTACGTGATCAAACTCATCTTACCTGCTCATCGGAGGAAATCCGAGTGCCCCTCAACGTCGGCATCTCAAGGGGCGTCAACTTGCAACTACGGCCACGCCGCGCTGGAGAGACCCCCAAGGAAACATCCTCGTGCGTTCCACGGAACATCAAGATGCATTTGTATGAGTAGTTTATCTTGTGAGAGAAAAGGATGAACGAGGGAAGGCCTCTAGAGATAGAGATGGACACTACTACTACCAATGTGCTGGCCCGTGTGTTGCAATGGATCCAAAGTAGTAGAATAATACTTGTTCACGTGCTTGAAATATAAACACTCTAGTTTTGATATACATGTGTCAGCAGACATGACAGCTTGTCCATGGAAGTTGAACCACAGCGACCATCACGTTTCTTGTTTCTACCACTGCCACACCCACACGCGATTCCCACGACGCCGCTCCAACCCACGGCACGACGTCCCCCGACGTGCACATGGATCCTCTGACGTGGCTATCACTGCCTTGCCCTGCCTTTCCTTTGCTGACAGGTGGGACCCACGCTTATGGGTCCCACATGTCAGTGACAGAATGGTAGGATCGTTCGCGTCAAGGGATCCTCATCCCCCCCGTGCCCCTCATCCCTCTCGGCCCCACCGCTCCTCTGCCTTTGTGTGCATGACATGCGGGCCAGCTAAACTGCAGCGACCATCAAATTTGCATGCTCCGCTGCTGTGCTCTGATCCGTACTACCGCACCATCGAATTTTCATCCAACGGCTGTGACACATTTCGTCTCGGTCATCAATCCTCAGCTGGAGTACTTATGTACTACAGGTAGTACCCGCCGGTGTGGCCATCTACGCCTCGTAACTGTTGGGGAACGTAGTAATTTCAAAAAAAAATCCTACGCACACGCAAGATCATGGTGATGCATAGCAACGAGAGGGGAGAGTGTTGTCCACGTACCCTCGTAGACCGACAGCAGAAGCGTTATCACAACGCGGTTGATGTAGTCGTACGTCTTCACGATCCGACCGATCAAGTACCGAACGTACGGCACCTCCAAGTTCTACACACGTTCAGCTCGATGACGTCCCTCGAACTCCGATCCAGCCGAGTGTTGAGGGAGAGTTTCGTCAGAACGACGGCGTGGTGACGATGATGATGTTCCACCGACGCAGGGCTTCGCCTAAGCTCCCGACGGTATTATCGAGGTGTAATCTGGTGGAGGGGGGCACCGCACACGGCTAAAATATCGTATATCAAGTGTGTCTAGAGGTGCCCCCCTGCCCCCGTATATAAAGGAGCAAGGGGGAGGCCGGCTGCCTATGGGCGCGCCAAGGAGAGGGGGGAGTCCTCCTCCTAGTAGGAGTAGGACTCCCCTTTCCTAGTCCTACTAGGAAAAGAAGGGGGGAAGGAAAGAGGGGGAGAGGGAGAGGGAAAGGGGGCTGCGCCCCCCCTCTCCTAGTCCAACTAGGACTCCTCCTGGGAGGGGGCGCACCACCTCCTGGCTGCTGCCCTCTCTCTCCCCTCAAGGCCCACTAAGGCCCAATACTTCCCCGGGGGGTTCCGGTAACCCTCCGGCACTCCGGTTTAATCCGAAACTTCTCCGGAACACTTCCGGTGTCCGAATATAGTCGTCCAATATATCAATCTTTACGTCTCGACCATTTCGAGACTCCTCGTCATGTCCGTGATCACATCCGGGACTCCGAACAACCTTCGGTACATCAAAACATATAAACTCATAATAAAACTGTCATCGTAACTTTAAGCGTGCGGACCCTTTGGGTTCGAGAACTATGTAGACATGACCGAGACACCTCTTTGGTCAATAACCAATAGCGGGACCTGGATGCCCATATTGGCTCCCACATATTCTACGAAGATCTTTATCGGTCAGACCGCATAACAACATACGTTGTTCCCTTTGTCATCGGTATGTTACTTGCCCGAGATTCGATCGTCGGTATCTCGATACCTAGTTCAATCTCGTTACCGGCAAGTCTCTTTACTCGTTCCGTAATACATCATCCCGCAACTAACTCATTAGTCACAATGCTTGCAAGGCTTATAGTGATGTGCATTACCGAGTGGGCCCAGAGATACCTCTCCGACAATCGGAGTGACAAATCCTAATCTCGAAATACGCCATCCCAACAAGTACCTTTGGAGACACCTGTAGAGCACCTTTATAATCACCCAGTTACGTTGTGACATTTGGTAGCACACAAAGTGTTCCTCCGGTAAACGGGAGTTGCATAATCTCATAGTCATAGGAACATGTATAAGTCATGAAGAAAGCAATAGCAACATACTAAACGATCGGGTGCTAAGCTAACGTAATGGGTCATGTCAATCACGTCATTCTCCTAATGAGGTGATCCCGTTAATCAAATGACAACTCATGTCTATGGCTAGGAAACATAACCATCTTTGATTAACGAGCTAGTCAAGCAGAGGCATACTAGTGACACTCTGTTTGTCTATGTATTCACACATGTATTATGTTTCCGGTTAATACAATTCTAGCATGAATAATAAACATTTATCATGATATAAGGAAATATATAATACTTTATTATTGCCTCTAGGGCATATTTCCTTCAGTCTCCCACTTGCACTAGAGTCAATAATCTAGATTACATAGTAATGATTCTTACACCCATGGAGTCTTGGTGTTGATCATGTTTTGCTCGTGGAAGAGGCTTAGTCAACGGATCTGCTACATTCAGATCCGTATGTATCTTGCAAATTTCTATGTCTCCCACCTGGACTAAATCCCGGATGGAATTGAAGCGTCTTCTGATGTGCTTGGTTCTCTTGTGAAATCTGGATTCCTTTGCTAAGGAAATTACACCAGTATTATCACAAAAGATTTTCATTGGTCCCGATGTACTAGGTATGACACCTAGATCGGATATGAACTCCTTCATCCAGACTCCTTCATTCGCTGCTTCCGAAGCAGCTATGTATTCCGCTTCACACGTAGATCCCGCCACGACACTTTGCTTGGAACTGCACCAACTGACAGCTCCACCGTTCAATGTAAATACGTAACCGATTTGCGATTTCGAATCGTCCGGATCAGTGTCAAAGCTTGCATCAACGTAACCCCTTACGATGAGCTCTTTGTCACCTCCATATACGAGAAACATATCCTTAGTCCTTTTCAGGTATTTCAGGATGTTCTTGACCGCTGTCCAGTGATCCACTCCTGGATTACTTTGGTACCTCCCTGCTAAACTTATAGCTAGGGACACATCAGGTCTGGTACACAGCATTGCATACATGATAGAGCCTATGGCTGAAGCATAGGGAACATCTTTCATCTTCTCTCTATCTTCTGCAGTGGTCGGGCATTGAGTCTTACTCAATCTCACACCTTGTAGTACAGGCAAGAACCCTTTCTTTGCTTGATCCATTTTGAACTTCTTCAAAACTTTGTCAAGGTATGTGCTTTGTGAAAGTCCAATTAAGCGTCTTGATCTATCTCTATAGATCTTAATGCCTAATATATATGCAGCTTCACCGAGGTCTTTCATTGAAAAACTCTTATTCAAGTATCCCTTTATGCTATCCAGAAATTCTATATCATTTCCAATCAGTAATATGTCATCCACATATAATATCAGAAATGCTATCGAGCTCCCACTCACTTTCTTGTAAATACAGGCTTCTCCAAAAGTCTGTATAAAACCAAATGCTTTGATCACACTATCAAAGCGTTTATTCCAACTCCGAGAGGCTTGCACCAGTCCATAAATGGATCGCTGGAGCTTGCACACTTTGTTAGCTCCCTTTGGATCGACAAAACCTTCCGGTTGCATCATATACAACTCTTCTTCCAGAAATCCATTCAGGAACGCAGTTTTGACATCCATTTGCCAAATTTCATAATCATAAATGCGGCAATTGCTAACATGATTCGGACAGACTTAAGCATCGCTACGGGTGAGAAGGTCTCATCGTAGTCAATTCCTTGAACTTGTCGAAAACCTTTCGCAACAAGTCGAGCTTTATAGATAGTAACATTACCATCAGCGTCAGTCTTCTTCTTGAAGATCCATTTATTTTCAATGGCTTGCCGACCATCGGGCAAGTCAACCAAAGTCCATACTTTGTTCTCATACATGGATCCCATCTCGGATTTCATGGCTTCAAGCCATTTTGCGGAATCTGGGCTCACCATCGCTTCTTCATAGTTCGTAGGTTCGCCATGGTCTAGTAACATGACCTCCAGAACAGGATTACCGTACCACTCTGGTGCGGATCTTGATCTAGTTGACCTACGAAGTTCAGTAATAACTTGATCTGAAGTTTCATGATCATTATCATTAACTTCCTCACTACTTGGTGTAGGTGTCGCAGAAACTGATTTCTGCGATGATCTACTTTCCAATAAGGGAGCAGGTATAGTTACCTCATCAAGTTCTACTTTCCTCCCACTCACATCTTTCGAGAGAAACTCCTTCTCTAGAAAGGATCCATTTCTAGCAACAAATATCTTGCCTTCGGATCTGTGATAGAAGGTGTACCCAACGGTCTCCTTTGGGTATCCTATGAAGACACATTTCTCCGATTTAGGCTCGAGCTTATCAGGTTGAAGTTTCTTCACATAAGCATCGCAACCCCAAACTTTAAGATACGACAACTTTGGTTTCTTGCCAAACCATAGTTCAAAAGGCGTCGTCTCAACGGATTTCGATGGTGTCCTATTTAGAGTGAATGCAGCTGTCTCTAAAGCATAACCCCAAAACGATAGCGGTAAATCAGTAAGAGACATCATAGTTCGCACCATATCTAATAAAGTACGATTACGACGTTCAGACACACCATTACGCTGTGGTGTTCCGGGTGGCGTGAGTTGCGAAACTATTCCGCATTGTTTCAAATGTAGACCAAACTCGTAACTCAAATATTCTCCTCCACGATCAGATCGTAGGAATTTTATTTTCTTGTTACGATGATTTTCAACTTCACTCTGAAATTCTTTGAACTTTTCAAATGTTTCAGACTTATGTTTCATTAAGTAGATATACCCATATCTGCTCAAATCATCTGTGAAGGTGAGAAAATAACGATATCCGCCACGAGCCTTCAATATTCATCGGACCACATACATCTGTATGTATGATTTCCAACAAATCTGTTGCTCTCTCCATAGTTCCGGAGAACGGTGTTTTGGTCATCTTGCCCATAAGGCACGGTTCGCAAGTACCAAGTGATTCAAATCAAGTGATTCCAAAATTCCATCAGTATGGAGTTTCTTCATGCGCTTTACACCGATATGACCCAAACGGCAGTGCCACAAATAAGTTGCACTGTCATTATTAACTCTGCATCTTTTGGCTTCAACATTATGAATATGTGTATCACTACTATCGAGATTCATTAAAAATAGACCACTCTTCAAGGGTGCATGACCATAAAAGATATTATTCATATAAATAGAACAACCATTATTCTCTGATTTAAATGAATAACCGTCTCGCATTAAACAAGATCTAGATATAATGTTCATGCTCAACGCTGGCACCAAATAACAATTATTTAGGTCTAAAACTAATCCCGAAGGTAGATGTAGAGGTAGCGTGCCGACGGCGATCACATCGACTTTGGAACCATTTCCCACGCGCATCGTCACCTCGTCCTTAGCCAAACTTCGCTTAATCCGTAGCCCCTGTTTCGAGTTGCAAATATTAGCAACAGAACCAGTATCAAATACCCAGGTGCTACTGCGAGTATTAGTAAGGTACACATCAATAACATGTATATCACATATACCTTTGTTAACCTTGCCATCCTTCTTATCCGCCAAATACTTGGGGCAGTTCCGCTTCCAGTGCCAGTCTGCTTACAGTAGAAGCACTCAGTTTCAGGCTTAGGTCCAGACTTGGATTTCTTCTCCTGAACAGCAACTTGCTTGCTGTTCTTCTTGAAGTTCCCTTTCTTCTTCCCTTTGCCCTTTTTCTTGAAACTAGTGGTTTTACTGACCATCAACACTTGATGCTCCTTTCTGATTTCTACCTCCGCTGCCTTTAGCATTGCGAAGAGCTCGGGAATCGTCTTATCCATCCCTTGCATGTTATAGTTCATCACGAAGCTCTTGTAGCTTGGTGGCAGTGATTGAAGAATTCTGTCAATGACGCAATCATCCGGAAGTTGAACTCCCAGTTGAATCAAGTGATTATTATACCCAGACATTCTGAGTATATGCTCACTGACAGAACTATTCTCTTCCATCTTGCAGCTATATAACTTATTGGAGACTTCATATCTCTCAATCCGGGCATTTGCTTGAAATATTAACTTCAACTCCTGGAACATCTCATATGCTCCATGACGTTCAAAACGTCTTTGAAGTCCCGATTCTAAGCGTTAAGCATGGTGCACTAAACTATCAAGTAGTCATCATATTGAGCTAGCCAAACGTTCATAACGTCTGGCATCTGCTCCTGCAATAGGTCTGTCACCTAGCGGTGCATCAAGGACATAATTCTTCTGTGCAGCAATGAGGATAATCCTCAGATACGGATCCAATCCGCATCTTTGCTCCTAAATATTTCAACATAATATTTCTCTAGGAATGTATCAAAAAATAAAACAGGGAAGCAACAACGCGAGCTATTGATCTACAAACATAATTTGCAAATTACTATCAGGACTAAGTTCATGATAAATTTAAGTTCAATTAATCATATTACTTAAGAACTCCCACTTAGATAGACATCCCTCTAATCCTCTAAGTGATCACGTGATCCATAATCAACTAAACCATGTCCGATCATCACGTGAGATGGAGTAGTTCAATGGTGAACATCACTATGTTGATCATATCTACTATATGATTCACGCTCGACCTTTCGGTCTCTGTGTTCCGAGGCCATATCTGTACATATGCTAGGCTCGTCAAGTTTAACCTGAGTATTCCGCGTGTGCAACTGTTTTGCACCCGTTGTATTTGAACGTAGAGCCTATCACACCCGATTAACACGTGGTGTCTCAGCACGAAGAACTTTCGCAACGGTGCATACTCAGGGAGAACACTTTTGTCTTGAAATTTTAGTGAGAGATCATCTTATAATGCTACCGTCAATCAAAGCAAGATAAGATGCATAAAGGATTAACATCACATGCAATCAATATAAGTGATATGATATGGCCATCATCATCTTGTGCTTGTGATCTCCATCTCCGAAGCACCGTGCTCGTGATCTCCATCTCCGAAGCACCGTCATGATCACCATCGTCACCGGCTCGACACCTTGATCTCCATCGTAGTATCGTTGTCGTCTCGCCAACTTATTGCTTTTACGACTATCGCTACCGCTTAGTGATAAAGTAAAACTATTACATGGCGATTGCATCTCATACAATAAAGCGACAACCATATGGCTCCTGCCAGTTGCCGATAACTCGGTTACAAAACATGATCATCTCATACAACACATTATATCACATCATGTCTTGACCATATCACATCACAACATGCCCTGCAAAAACAAGTTAGACGTCCTCTACTTTGTTGTTGCATGTTTTACGTGGCTGCTACGGGCTTAGCAAGAACCGTTCTTACCTACGCATCAAAACCACAACGATAGTTTGTCAAGTTGGTGCTGTTTTAACCTTCGCAAGGACCGGGCGTAGCCACACTCGGTTCAACTAAAGTGAGAGAGACAGACACCCGCCAGTCACCTTTAAGCAACGAGTGCTCCGAACGGTGAAACCAGTCTCGCGTAAGCGTACGCGTAATGTCGGTCCGGGCCGCTTCATCTCACAATACCGCTGAACCAAAGTATGACATGCTGGTAAGCAGTATGACTTATATCGCCCACAACTCACTTGTGTTCTACTCGTGCATAGCATCAACGCATAAAACCTGGCTCGGATGCCACTGTTGGGGAACGTAGTAATTTCAAAAAAATTCCTACGCACACGCAAGATCATGGTGATGCATAGCAACGAGAGGGGAGAGTGTTGTCCACGTACCCTCGTAGACCGACAGCGGAAGCGTTATCACAACGCGGTTGATGTAGTCGTACGTCTTCACGATCCGACCGATCAAGTACCGAACGTACGGCACCTCCAAGTTCTACACACGTTCAGCTCGATGACGTCCCTCGAACTCCGATCCAGCCGAGTGTTGAGGGAGAGTTTCGTCAGCACGACGGCGTGGTGACGATGATGATGTTCCACCGACGCAGGGCTTCGCCTAAGCTCCGCGACGGTATTATCGAGGTGTAATCTGGTGGAGGGGGCACCGCACACGGCTAAAATATCGTATATCAAGTGTGTCTAGAGGTGCCCCCCTGCCTCCGTATATAAAGGAGCAAGGGGGAGGCCGGCTGCCTATGGGCGCGCCAAGGAGAGGGGGGAGTCCTCCTCCTAGTAGGAGTAGGACTCCCCTTTCCTAGTCCTACTAGGAAAAGAAGGGGGGAAGGAAAGAGAGGGAGAGGGAGAGGGAAAGGGGGCTGCGCCCCCCTCTCCTAGTCCAACTAGGACTCCTCCTGGGAGGGGGCGCACCACCTCCTGGCTGCTGCCCTCTCTCTCCCCTCAAGGCCCACTAAGGCCCAATACTTCCCCGGGGGGTTCCGGTAACCCTCCGGCACTCCGGTTTAATCCGAAACTTCTCCGGAACACTTCCGGTGTCCGAATATAGTCGTCCAATATATCAATCTTTACGTCTCGACCATTTCGAGACTCCTCGTCATGTCCGTGATCACATCCGGGACTCCGAACAACCTTCGGTACATCAAAACATATAAACTCATAATAAAACTGTCATCGTAACTTTAAGCGTGCGGACCCTTTGGGTTCGAGAACTATGTAGACATGACCGAGACACCTCTTCCGGTCAATAACCAATAGCGGGACCTGGATGCCCATATTGGCTCCCACATATTCTACGAAGATCTTTATCGGTCAGACCGCATAACAACATACGTTGTTCCCTTTGTCATCGGTATGTTACTTGCCCGAGATTCGATCGTCGGTATCTCGATACCTAGTTCAATCTCGTTACCGGCAAGTCTCTTTACTCGTTCCGTAATACATCATCCCGCAACTAACTCATTAGTCACAATGCTTGCAAGGCTTATAGTGATGTGCATTACCGAGTGGGCCCAGAGATACCTCTCCGACAATCGGAGTGACAAATCCTAATCTCGAAATACGCCAACCCAACAAGTACCTTTGGAGACACCTGTAGAGCACCTTTATAATCACCCAGTTACGTTGTGACGTTTGGTAGCACACAAAGTGTTCCTCCGGTAAACGGGAGTTGCATAATCTCATAGTCATAGGAACATGTATAAGTCATGAAGAAAGCAATAGCAACATACTAAACGATCGGGTGCTAAGCTAACGTAATGGGTCATGTCAATCACGTCATTCTCCTAATGAGGTGATCCCGTTAATCAAATGACAACTCATGTCTATGGCTAGGAAACATAACCATCTTTGATTAACGAGCTAGTCAAGCAGAGGCATACTAGTGACACTCTGTTTGTCTATGTATTCACACATGTATTATGTTTCCGGTTAATACAATTCTAGCATGAATAATAAACATTTATCATGATATAAGGAAATATATAATACTTTATTATTGCCTCTAGGGCATATTTCCTTCAGTAACGCCCCGACGCCCAGCTGTGGCACCCTCGCCACGGCCACGCCACCACCGGCCGGTTCATCTCGAACGAGTGAGTCGCGAACCACGCCACCACCATGAGAATGACATGTGGGCCAGCCGCATTTAAGGTCCGCATGTCATTGACTCATAGGCCGGGCACTAAGCCACTGAAGTTCGGTCCGGTGGGCCCCGAGAGGGAAATGTAACTCCTGCGGCAGGCCTTGTTGTGCTCCCGCAGTACGAGCTCGTGCCAAAACTGGAATTTGTTTCTTACTACTACCAACTAGTACTAGTAAGGTACACGTGCATTGCACGCATGAGATTCTGGTGGTTTGTGCATGATGCTTCTACATGTGGAGCTTTCTAGATTCTAACATGTGGCAAAATCTGGTGGAATGTAAGGTTAGGCAAGTTTGATTAACTTAGGTGAGTGTTTGGTTCAAGCCACACCTTAGGCAAGCCACACTAAGGCCCCACATGACATACACACAAAAAATGTGGCAAGATTCCCTTAGGCTTGCCAACTTGTGGCTCTCATTTTGAAGAACTAATAACTTTGCCTAAGCTTAGTTGTGGCAAAGTTAGTCATGAATTAAGTTCAACCATGGAGTCTTCTAGATTATACATGTGGCAGAATCTGGTGGATGATATCCAACGGCCAGTAGTGCTCGGATTTGCCATCTTTGTACCGTCGGATTGGCTTCATCCAACGACCAACTTTCAAAGTTTTCGCACACTATATAGGGGGTATAGATATAGATGTGTCGGTCCGTTGCAATGGATCCAAAGTATATCTATTTAGTGGAGTGCACTCTAAACACATTATCTATTTATTTTTCTCTAACCTTCCGTAGCCATGCAACCAAGCCACATAAGCTTCATGGGTGCCCCCCACATCATATTATTCATACTACGTTGATTGAAAAAAAGATAAATCACCCAAAACAAGATCTTCCCGTTTTTTGTTCCTACGATGTTGTGCCGTGCACGTACCTACTAGTTGTATAGTGGTAGTACTAGTAATATAGTATTAGGAGTACAAACTTGGTACTAGTAGGAGTAGTACTAGTATGGAATGCTCCTACTCTATCAACGAGCCCCGTCTGACACCAAATTTCTTGGCTTCCGTGCTACAGCTAGATCTTCCCCTCGTTTTTGTTTTCCAACCCGGCGGCGGGTGGGGTGTCGGTTTGCTCAACTGCGGTCCCACATGAAAGTGAAAATGCTAGGCAACACGCCTTCCCTAAGCTATGTGTCGTGCCGGACGGGCCGTGTTGTACTCCCGATTCCCGAGCGTGTGGGGGTGCGACGCGAACGCGGCAGGCCTTTTCCTTTTACTAGCAATGTGCTCGTGCGTTGTGACGGATCCAAAGTAGTAGAATAGTAGTATTTGTTCACAAACTTGAAAGAAATCACTATTGTTTTGATATACTCCTAATATATTACTCCCTCCGTACCTAAATATTTGTCTTTTTCGAGATTTCAAATGGACTATCACATACGGATTATATAGACATATTCTAGTGTTTCTAGCAAGATGCCCGCGCGTTTCACGAAGTTGATGGAAAAGGTAGGCACAACTTATAAATTGACGGATGGACTACTAGTTACAGTGATGCATATAATTAAGCAAAGGGATCGCACATGTCGGTATTGACTGGAACGAGAATGCAACAACACAATAAGAATTAAGGCCACGATGATGCGATCGCAGTGGTGGTTACAGAAGGCAAGAAGAAAGATGGATCCACAAACGTACGACCTCCTCCTCCTCAACTTAGTGCGCCGGGCCACCGACCGGCGGCTAAGGAGCGGCGGCTTTTGTGGCGAGGTCGAGGTGCTTCTCAGCAAAGGCATCCAAGGCTTCCAGTCGGTTGAGGAAGGCCAATGTCGTAGCATCCTCACTGGCCTTGTAGATACCTATGTACACGATTTGCTTGTACATGTGGATGTATAGGTCGACGAATTCTTGCAGGGCGAGGCGCCTCGCGGCGAGCGCGACCTCCAGGTGGACATTCTTCATGGCGTCGGCAGGCAGTCGCAGGGCCACCAGTGCTTGAAAGAGGCTCCGGCCATGGAGGCCGATTAGGGTGGCAGGCAATGAGGAGCCCGAGCGCGCGGGCTGGAGGAGTACGGCGATGTCGTCCGCGAGCTTCTTGAGGACGATGAACTTGTTGCTGGTGGCAACGATCATCTGGTCCAACTGAGAGTCGTAGTTGGCGTCGACGGCGGCCATCCACCAGCCGGTCTCCAACACCGTCTGGAGACGATCCTCGGCGCCATGCCGCAGGCCGGCGTCGTGGACCATCTGGCGCAGCCGCTGGCCGCTCACGCGCATCGCCGCCATGGGTCTGGAGTGAGCTCTTTTGCGCTTAGTGTTGGGGAACGTAGTAATTTCAAAAATTTCCTACGCACACGCAAGATCATGGTGATGCATAGCAACGAGAGGGAAGAGTGTTGTCCACGTACCCTCGTAGACCGAAAGCGGAAGCGTTAACACAACGCGGTTGATGTAGTCGTACGTCTTCACGATCCGACCGATCAAGTACCGAACGCATGGCACCTCTGAGTTCAGCACACGTTCAGCTCGATGACGTCCCTCGAACTCCGATCTAGCCGAGTGTTGAGGGAGAGTTTCGTCAGCACGACGGCGTGGTGACGATGATGATGTTCTACCGACGCAGGGCTTCGCCTAAGCACCGCTACGATATTATCGAGGTGTAATATGGTGGAGGGGGGCACCGCACACGGCTAAGAGATCAATAGATCAATTGTTGTGTCTATGGGGTGCCCCCTGCCCCCGTATATAAAGGAGCAAGGGGGAGGCGGCCGGCCAAGGGGAGAGGCGCGCCAAGGAAGGAGTCCTACTCACACCGGGAGTAGGACTCCTCCTTTCCTTGTTGGAGTAGGAAAAGGGAAGGGAGAAGGAGAAAGAAGGAAGGGGGCGCCCCCCCTCCATAGTCCATGGGGAGGGGTGCGGCTTCCCTTTGGGGCCTTTCTCTCCTTTCTCGTATGGCCCATTAAGGCCCGATACGAATTCCCGTAACTCTCCGGTACTCCGAAAAATACCCGAATCACTCGGAACCTTTCCGAAGTCCGAATATAGTCGTCCAATATATCGATCTTTACGTCTCAGCCATTTCGAGACTCCTCGTCATGTCCCCGATCTCATCTGGGACTCCGAACTCCTTCGGTACATCAACATACATAAACTCATAATAAAACTGTCATCGTAACTTTAAGCGTGCGGACCCTACGGGTTCGAGAACTATGTAGACATGACCGAGACACCTCTCCGGTCAATAACCAATAGCGGAACCTGGATGCTCATATTGGTTCCCACATATTCTACGAAGATCTTTATCGGTCAGACCGCATAACAACATACGTTGTTCCCTTTGTCATCGGTATGTTACTTGCCCGAGATTCGATCGTCGGTATCTCGATACCTAGTTCAATCTCGTTACCGGCAAGTCTCTTTACTCGTTCCGTAATACATCATCCCGCAACTAACTCATTAGTCACAATGCTTGCAAGGCTTATAGTGATGTGTATTACTGAGTGGGCCCAGAGATACCTCTCCGACAATCGGAGTGACAAATCCTAATCTCGAAATACGCCAACCCAACAAGTACCTTTGGAGACACCTGTAGAGCACCTTTATAATCACCCAGTTACGTTGTGACGTTTGGTAGCACACAAAGTGTTCCTCCGGTAAACGGGAGTTGCATAATCTCATAGTCATAGGAACATGTATAAGTCATGAAGAAAGCAATAGCAACATACTAAACGATCGAGTGCTAAGCTAACGGAATGGGTCAAGTCAATCACGTCATTCTCCTAATGAGGTGATCCCGTTAATCAAATGACAACTCATGTCTATGGCTAGGAAACATAACCATCTTTGATTAACGAGCTAGTCAAGTAGAGGCATACTGGTGACACTCTGTTTGTCTATGTATTCACACATGTATTATGTTTCCGGTTAATACAATTCTAGCATGAATAATAAACATTTATCATGATATAAGGAAATAAATAATAACTTTATTATTGCCTCTAGGGCATATTTCCTTCACTTAGTGTAGGTGCTTAGGCAAATGCTTAGGTGCGTACGATGTGGTAGATGCATTGGAATGGAGGGGCGCCTTTATATGAGGGCAATGAGGGCAAACTGCGTTGCATTCACATCGTGCAGCCTCTTGTCCCGGACCTCCTCCCATTACTTCCCTCATGCATTAATTGAAGGAGGATGCATTGGCCGTTCAACATATCGGGAACTGCTACTCCCTCCCTCGTCTGCATTAAAGCCGTATCGGGAACTGCGTCGCCCGCTGTCAAATCGAATACTCCCTTCGTCTAGGTGAGTATTAAGTCATCTTACGAAAACCAAATAGTAAACACATAGGCGTGGTGCATTAACTCTCACGTTGTTTCTTATTTTTTGACATAAATAGAGGAATCAACCAAGAAGAGATGTGGGGCTTGTATGCTTTTAATGACTTGAGACTATCAAACATGACATGCAGTGGTCAGTTCGTTGCACAAGAACAAATACAACCCACGTCAGCACACACGCATCTTATATAGCATCACATCCAATGGCTATAAAAGATGAATGAGACCAAATTATATCTCATCTAGATGAGTTCTAGCAAAACTGTATTAATAATACTTAGTACTCCTGCGCCATGTATCATATATTAGTATCATGTAGTACTTTATTTATTGCCATGTATGACACATAGTACTCAACTCTCTCTCTTTCTTCATTTAATTATATGACACCTCATCAAAATTGCTAAGGCTAGTACCATTACAACCAGCCTTAGCAAATACTAAACATTAAGTTCTCTCGTTTTCCTCTCCACCTTGGTCACCTAGACGGAGGGAGTATACTGCGCGGGCTTTTCCTGCGCAGTAGGCGGGGCAGTTCCGCCTAGTCGGTTCGACAGAGACGCGAGAAGACGAGGGAGTAGGCTGCTGCAAACGTAGGGCCGTGTGATTTGACAGCGAGTTACTGCTGGACAGGTGGGGCCCCGTGATTTGACTTGCCATTACCATTTTAACTATGGCGCTACGACCGGCGTGAGTCTCCCGATTCCTGACCACCTCCATACAGGTGCCTCTCCCAATGCTCCACCATGTAGTAGAGGCTGGCTCTTGCATGAGAGCCCACTTCTCCACTTTTTCCTTGCCTCTCTTTCCTCCACATATGCAAAAATGCCATGTAAAGCGCACTATTGTACTTACTTGCTCCTACAGGTGCTTAAGCTTGCCACATAGGCATAAAGTGTGATGTGGCAAGTTAATCAAGAAGAGAGAGACTAGTTTGGTGACCCAAGGAGGAAACGGTGCTAAGCGTGTGTACCTAGGTGAAAAGACAATTTTGAGTCTATAGCTAATTAAATGAAGCAAACTTAGCAACACCATTTCATTGGAAGAGGTCACTCCTTGGCAAATGCAATAAATACTAGTACTCCCTGTGTCCCATAATATAAGAACGTTTTTGGCACTACACTAGTGACACTAGTGTCAAAAACGTTCTTATATTATGGGATGGAGGGAGTACGAAGAAAGAGATAGAGAGAAGTAAAAAAATACACTTATAGCCAACCTTATAGCCAAAACCTTGTTGTAGTATGAGTGACTAAGTGATGACTATGTATGACATGCCAACATCAGATAGCGTAACGCACCGTGTTAAATCTCCAAGGGCGCGACCGCACAAGCGACGCGACGGTCATGGTAGGCGCGGCCACGATATGGGCTGCCGGCAGCCCTTGGATCTGAGATCAAACGGTCGCATGCTAAGTTGCTGAAAATTTGCAGAATAACCCTCCAGGATAGGATATTCACCCATAGGTCTAGAATCACGCCATGCAACCGTTCGATCTCAGATCCAAGGGCTCTCGGAAGCCTGTATCATGGGAGAATGGAAAGCCACTACCCTGCCGTTCGCACGCTGGCAGTTCGCCCCTACTCGTCCCCGCACGTCCTTCAATACTACGGCGGTTCTCTCCTAGTCGTCCCGTGCATTCACATTACGGCAGTTCCACTAATACTAACCCTCCTCCCAAATCCATGGCATCCCAAATCTCCCCGATCGGCGGTGAGTACAAGGTTAGAACCATCACCGGCGATGAGTTCGACGTCATCTACACCCGTTCTTCCGCGACGGTGAAAGGATGCCTTTCTCGCTTCAGACGCATGTTCGAAGACTCAGATGATGAGTGGGTCGCTGGGCTAGATGTTGAGTACACCACAGTCCTGGGACGAGAGAAGGATCTAAAGGATGAAGAGAGGAAGAAGCCCGCCGTGATCCAGGTTTGCGTGCATGACTTATGCTTGGTCTACCACATATGCCATGCCAACGTTGAGTGCCAGGATTTTAAGGACTTCCTCGAGAGCAACCTAGTCAAATTCGTTATTGTAGACTTTGGTAACGACAAAGAAGTCCTGCGTCGGATAGGCCTCGTTGTAGGCAACACCTTCGACCTCCAGAAGAATCGGCTGGTGTCCTCTCGTCAGCCTTCAATGCTGACCCTGGCAGGAGCCATGGTTCATCCTTCGTACGGTAAACTGGAGAAACCTCCATACACGTTTCATCATCATGCATGGCAGCGGAATGTGCTAGATATAGACCACATCCACTACGCTGCAAGGATGGCTACCTTTGCTTCAATATCTACCAGGGTTGGATGAAGAGCAACAGCCAAGTGTGCGGTTCAAGCAAAGAAGTATCGGCCAAGAGGAAGAGGGACAAGGACGAAGTCGAGGACGTGGACGAGGACTCCGACTAAGGTGGCAGTGTCATTGCTCATGGTAGTTCTAATGCAGTGTCTACCGGAATAGTTTCAAAGTTTAATTTCAGGTGTGCTTAATTTAATTTGAGGGGTGTGTTGTGCTGAGACCCCAGCAGAACTATGTTATGTTTCTTCTTGTTACTTTAACTCTCCAGTACATACATACTAGTATTTCTTACATTTCATCTTTTAGTTGGTATAGTACTACCACTCGTTTCTTCACATTATATACGTAGAGTATATATGGCCAACATCATATAGCCAGCAGTTTAGTTGTCAAAAAATTTCAGGGTGCTTAGTTTTGTCAAAGAATTCCAGGGTGCTTAGTTTTATTTGAGGGGTGGGTTGTGCACTTGTGCTGGACACCATTATTATGACAAGCCTTTTTAATAGTACTATATGCATAATTTGGCGACGAGCGCTCTCTATATGTACCACCTTTTTTTTAATTTCAGTTTTGCTCCATGGCGCAATCCATCGATACTACTACTGTACAAAAGTGGAGTATATACATTTTTTAAAAGGCTAGAGGGCGGGGCAGTCTAGCTCAGTCGGTTTCACGAGAGGCGAGGGCCTTTGTGATTTGACGGCTCATTACTGCTGTCAAATCGAATAGTACTGCGCCGCCCGCTGCACGCCCGGCGCCTCCATTAAACCCCTCCGTTAAACCCGCATGCAAATCGAGAATCCTACTCCTGCCACACGTCCGTTCATGAGCGGGCCGGAATTAAACGCAACACCGGCCGAGCTCCTCCCGTCCACCCACAGTTTAAACGAGGCCAGACGCCGGCCAAGCTCCTACCGTCCGCCCTCTATTTACATGAGGCCAGACAGACAACGGGCAAGAATCGCACCCCTCCGCCGCTCCCCCGTCTCCTCCTTCACCATTTTCTCCACTCTTCCGATGGCTTCCGGTGAGCCGTTCTCTAGCATATTACCCGGCTGGGTGGCCCGCCGAGCCCTCCGGATACGGGCGAGGCCGCTCGGTGCATCACCAACCTCGCTTGGCCCAACGGAGCCAGTTGCCGCCCCAAGCAGGCGCGTGGTTCAGCAACTCGCCGCTCCAGTTCAGCTCGATGAGGAGTGGCGAGTTGCTCCACGCCGGCACGCCGGCTGGCACGCCGGTACGGGCGTCGTCGCTGCCGCGTCGTACCGTGCCACCAGTGGCCGCGCCTCCCGTGTCTGTGGGCGCGCCTCCCGTGCCTGCGACAGCGCCATGCAAGCAGAGACAGAAGCCGAGTGCGTGGAGAGCGACGAGTCGGCGGCCAGCTTCTCCGTGTCCGCCGCCATCATCGAGGAGAATTAGAACACGGGAGGCCGCCGCCACTTGGGACCCATGAAGGCCACCGCCGAGGCGACGACCGCGGATTCAGGTGGTTTCTTTGCTGCTTCATCTCTTCCGAGGACCTTCATCGACCCCGCAAGTGTCTGACGGACATGAGGAAGACAAAGGGATCCGCGGGCGGCCATTTAGAACTAAAATAAGTCTAGATACATCCATTTCTAGGACAAGTATTTCCGGACGGAGGGAGTATTAATTATACAAGAGAGCCGGATTGGCACCTCTTAGTTCATGTAAATGTAATGAAATCCATCATGTTTATATGAAGATCCGGCTTTTTTATACGAAATCCTTCATGCTTATATGAAATCAGTCCGTGTTTGCACGAATTTCATCTGGTTGGTTAGAGTTGTAAAAATGTATGCCGCTGGCGTTTGATGTCGTCCTCCGCTTAAGGAAGCGGGAGGAAATTTGCCGGCTGCCGTTGGTGATGCTCTTTATGCTGGAAATAATAGAGTGACATCCAATCCATTTGAGTTAATTGCCTGTATGATTGTCCCTCTATAAAAAGTTAATTGCATGTACAGTGTACATGTGACTTGCAGGGTGGCTACAGCTTTGTACAGAAAGTTAAAAAGAAACAAGTCCATCCTTAATCTTGTATTCTAAGTACTCTGTGGGTTCCACTGTCAGTACAATAGCGAAAGAAGTATATATTAAATAAGTAGAGTAATATATAATATAAAAATATAAAGTTAAAAGACAGTATTCGAACTCATGTCATCGCGTTGCGAGCATCCGGCGCTAACCAGCCCAGCACATTTTTGTTGTAGACCATGCTGGAGATTATCTCCATGTCTACTCTTATATATACTCCATTCGTTCCTAAATATTTGTCTTTTTCAGATTTCAAATGGACTACCACATACGGATGTGTATGTAGACATATTTTAGAGTGTAGATTCACTCATTTTGCTCCGTATGTCTTTTCAGGAAGGGGTCAGATTTGTCCTTGATTTATTTATGAGGTATCCAGATGGCACTGCACCGCCAAGAAAAGAGGGTAACATCAAAATTATGGACTACTTTTTTGAGTATGTTGGTAAGGTCCGGTCATAGTCACTTGTTGAAATCTCTAAAAAGACAAATACTCCCTCCGTCCGGAAATACTTGTCATCAAAATGGATAAAAGGAAATGTATCTAGACGTATTTTAGTTTTAGATACATCTCTTTTTATCCATTTTGATGACAAGTATTTTCGGACGGAGGGAGTAGAAAACAGAGTTGGTGATGATGGTGTGCGTGCCATCCTGCAATATAGGCCGTCGGATTTATATCTAACGGATAGGAAAGAAACTATGGCAATTTTGCAAAAATATACCCACACGTCTCTCCACGTTCGCAAATAAGGCCTTCCCTCGTTCAACCTTTTCTCTCACAAGATAAACTACTCATACAAATGCATCTTGATGTTCCGTGCAACGCACGGGCAGCTAGCTAATTTCTTTTAAAATAGTTGCTGCGATAATTGGGTTGAAGTGATATATTTTATGTCTGCCCTGAATGATTTCAGATTCACTAGTAGTAACAAAGAAAAGGTTGCCTTGTTAATTAACAGAAAATAGGGTGAAAACTATCACATGAGGCCGGTAAAAACAAGGCACACTGGGTTCAGCGTCATCGTCACTACAGCTGTGCGCGCGCGAGAAGTCTACATATCGAGGGGCTACCGAGCGAGGCACCGAGACACAATGTTTGAGAGAGAAACCAATTGACAGATTATGATCAGATCGAGTTGTCACCCTTCTGCTGTCATTGTTGGGGGGAGGGAGAGAAAGACGTATCGAGAGTGTGCGCGGTAGGCACAGAGGCACAACTAGCGAGTGTGTGTGTGTGTGTGTGTTTGAAAGAGGAGTAGATAGATTATTATCAAGATCGATGTGCCACCCTACTCCTTCGGTGCCGGGTAGTGTGTGTGTATGTTTGAGAGAGAAGCCAGTCGATAGATTAGTATCAAGATCGAGGTGTCACCCTACTCCTTCGGTGTTGGGAAGTGTGGGTGTGGGGGGGCAGTGACACTCACATATCTCTACTCTTATAAAAAACAGAGTTGGTGATGATGGTGTTCCTGCCATCCTGCAATATAGGCCATCCGATTTATATCCGACGGACAGGAAGGAAACTATGGCAATTTTGCAAAAAGATACCCACACCCCTCTCCGCATTTGCAAATAAGGCATTCCCTCGTTCATCCTTTTCTCCCACAAGATAAACTTCTCATGCAAATGCATATTGATGTTCCGTGCAACGTATGGGCATCTTGCTAGTAGGGAGAAGGAGTTTGTGTGACACATATCTAGCTATATTAAGGGATAGGTAGATAGCATATGTGTGAGAGACATTATTATACTTTGAGACATTAGTGGCTATGGGTGGGCGGAATTAAAGGGGTGGGCGTGTTAGACATAGAGAGCGTGTGTGTTTCTGTGTGAGAGACTTGTAGGACGGGGTAGAAAGATGAATTTAACCCTGACGGAGGGAGAGAAATACACGAAGTGCGCATGTGTGATTCCGATGCCCATAGGGAAATGAGATATGTATGCGTGTGAGAGAGATTGCACAATTCATTCATGTATCACTATCTAGCGATCGTGGACGTGCATCGCTTGAACATAAGTCAATATCTACTTCGTATCGTGGCCAAAGGTACAATATCGATTCAACGCTATAAAGATTGGACACTCACATATCACATTTTTTTCTATTTAAATAAACCTTTTCAGTTGTGCATGCCAAAGTTACAGTGATGTTTCTTCAAACAACCAATGTAGCTATCATGTATATGCATCATTGTTACTCTTGCATTCAAATTCATTAGTCTTGGATGATTTAAGTTTCTATTTTGAAGTAATATATGTAATATTCATATATGAATTCAACGGGTACGCAATTTATGAAATGGAGGCTATGTAATCATATGAGGTAACACTTTTAAGTAGCTGACTACAATATCCATTTCTTTTTGTGCGCCTCTACACTAACACGTCAATGCATTATGTTTAAAGTAAATAACCAATGGCACTAAATTATCTATTTACACGAGAAATACATAGGTTGAGCGTTTGATCCCTTTTTTGTGAACGCGCCACTACACCCGTACGATTGGCCGCGCCCGTGTGAACGTCCAAGTTATCAGCGCATCATCCCGAGTTATTGTCTTTTTTTCTGGGGTGGACTTCACACCAGTTATTAACTGCTGACGCGTGCCCTGTGTACACAGTCTAGCATGACCTTCCCGCCAGCACGGTCCAAAATTAGTTGAAACTGGATACGAACGATCCCGCGGGCGGCAAAGTCTCCCGCCTCCTTCTAAAATTTCCGCCACCTTAGTCTTTAGCATGTGAAATCCCCCTTTTGTCCTTGGTGCACGGAGACCAACAGTTACAATACCGCCCTCATCTACATGATAGGTCGGGGATGCTTTGGTAACTTCCGGTTCCCCCACTACACGGCACCCCCATTTCCTCTCCCCTTCCGCAAAACGACTAACTCCACAGCACCAGAGCATCTTACATCACGCCGTCCATACTTCATCGCCCTTTCTCCCCTCCCCTCTCGAAACCCTAGACTGCTCATCCACCGGCGTACCATAGCCCATTCACTGCCAGCGGCGTCCACCTCGCCGGATCTGCTTCTGCGGCCACATCTACCCTCCCACCTCCCCTAGAAACAAGTAGACTACTCATCCACCACTGTACCACAGCCCATTCAGTGCCGGCCTTGTCCACGGCGCCGGATCTGCTTCGCCGGTACTCTCGTCAACCGCCGCGCATCTGCAGCGGCTCATTCGTACTCCCCACCGGAGACGCTTCGTCCACACCCCCCGGAGCCGCCCCACCGACGCCCCCGTCGACGGCCTCTGATCCTCTTCGCCGACACCTTCCTCAACCCTACCAGAGCCGCTTCGCCCTTCCTCAACCCTACCGGAGCCGCTTCGCCGACACCATCGTCAACCCTACCGGAGTAGCTTCGCCTATACCATTCTCAACCCTACCGGGGCCGCTTTGCCAACTCACAAGTCCACGTCCTCAGATCCGCTTCCTCGCACCCTCATCCAACCTACCGGAGCAGCTTCTGACGCCCCGTCCACGGCCGCAGATCCGCATCGTCGACACCACCCTTAACCCAACCACCGGAGCAGCTTCTGACGCCCCGTCCACGGCCGCAGATCC